>NW_027288608.1:0-147877 GCF_037038585.1 Patagioenas fasciata
TCTCTCCACAAGCACGTGTGTTGACTTCGTCGCACATGTGCATCTGCACAAGCGTTGAGCTCAGCAGAGCGTGTCTCTTGACACTTGATGTGCGTTGGCTGTGTCTGCCTGCTCCAGTGAAGAGAGAAACGGGAAATCATCTTGGTAGAGGCAACAAAGCAAAAGCGAGGCAGGATTGACATCTGCTCAACAGAGACGGATTCCCTGCGCTGACACAGTTCACAGTTACACGAGAAGCAATCTGAGCGGTCCGTCGACCGGAGACGTGTTTCCCAAGAGGTCGTTTAGCGAGTGAACAGCAGTGTGCGCGACTTTCAGGAGTGTGCCTGGAAAGTGCCAGAATCACCAGGAGCATCTGTGCAAAAGCTGCTGCCTCTGTGACCGCATTGAGGCACGTTCGCGTGTCTGCGAGTATATAGACGGCTCTTTCGCGTTCACTCCGAGGGAAACGGTCCGCTATTGCTTCTGTGCGCACAGACGCGATTCCCTTGTCTCTTGCGAACACAGGGAACTCTGTGCATCCAAATCTACAGGCTAAGGACGCGTCTGCATATGTTTTGGTGAACAATCGAGTGTGCGTGTTCTGACAGCTGCCTCTATGCAGACGTCTCCACAGAGCCACTTCTGAATGCCCCGCAGCCCAGGACTGAATGGATACACTAACAAGTGCACCGGTGTGAGCAACCACATATGCAGAAGGACGTCTTTCATCTCACAGAAGCGCGAACGTCTTGGCGTTCAAGCACATGGCAGAAACAAGGTGTGAACAGATGAGCTGCTGCTATTTTCTCCGTTCGGCATGCTTCGTTGTAGCTCTCTTGCCGGTCGCCGGCTTAGCGGCTTGCTTTGCGCGACTAGCTCTGGGGAGAGAAGGAGATAGCGCCGGAAACCTCGCCTTTTGCCTTCTTCGGCGCTGGAACCTGGTTGCTGCGCCTTCTCTTTGTCCATGTGCACACACACGATTCCTCAGCGAAAACCATGCAGAAACCTTTCCACGAGCACCCAGGGATGTGCACCCAGCACCACGTGCACGCACACGCAGCTAGAGAAAAGCACCTACCTTTTCACACACTGAAGCCTAAGCAAACGCGTGGCCACACACACGCACACATCCGCAAGCGCGCCTACTCCCATCTATTGAGGGAAAGACGGACGAGCTCTTTGGTTGCTCTTCACAGGCTTGTCCCTGATCTATAGCTGAGGGCAAACACTTGTGTGCTTGTGGGAGAGCCTGTGTCTTTCCTGGAAGCGTTTGGGAGTTTTGCTCAGACGCGTGTTTCCTCAAGTTCAAGAATCAAGATCTAGGATACCTGCAGACAGGTGCCTGTTTGTGTGGAGACAGTCTGTTTGAAACTGTGTTCCTCAGCGCCCGCTCTTTCTCCCCGTCGCTCCACACGCCTGGGAGTCCCTTTCTTTCTCTCCACAAGCACGTGTGTTGACTTCGTCGCACATGTGCATCTGCACAAGCGTTGAGCTCAGCAGAGCGTGTCTCTTGACACTTGATGTGCGTTGGCTGTGTCTGCCTGCTCCAGTGAAGAGAGAAACGGGAAATCATCTTGGTAGAGGCAACAAAGCAAAAGCGAGGCAGGATTGACATCTGCTCAACAGAGACGGATTCCCTGCGCTGACACAGTTCACAGTTACACGAGAAGCAATCTGAGCGGTCCGTCGACCGGAGACGTGTTTCCCAAGAGGTCGTTTAGCGAGTGAACAGCAGTGTGCGCGACTTTCAGGAGTGTGCCTGGAAAGTGCCAGAATCACCAGGAGCATCTGTGCAAAAGCTGCTGCCTCTGTGACCGCATTGAGGCACGTTCGCGTGTCTGCGAGTATATAGACGGCTCTTTCGCGTTCACTCCGAGGGAAACGGTCCGCTATTGCTTCTGTGCGCACAGACGCGATTCCCTTGTCTCTTGCGAACACAGGGAACTCTGTGCATCCAAATCTACAGGCTAAGGACGCGTCTGCATATGTTTTGGTGAACAATCGAGTGTGCGTGTTCTGACAGCTGCCTCTATGCAGACGTCTCCACAGAGCCACTTCTGAATGCCCCGCAGCCCAGGACTGAATGGATACACTAACAAGTGCACCGGTGTGAGCAACCACATATGCAGAAGGACGTCTTTCATCTCACAGAAGCGCGAACGTCTTGGCGTTCAAGCACATGGCAGAAACAAGGTGTGAACAGATGAGCTGCTGCTATTTTCTCCGTTCGGCATGCTTCGTTGTAGCTCTCTTGCCGGTCGCCGGCTTAGCGGCTTGCTTTGCGCGACTAGCTCTGGGGAGAGAAGGAGATAGCGCCGGAAACCTCGCCTTTTGCCTTCTTCGGCGCTGGAACCTGGTTGCTGCGCCTTCTCTTTGTCCATGTGCACACACACGATTCCTCAGCGAAAACCATGCAGAAACCTTTCCACGAGCACCCAGGGATGTGCACCCAGCACCACGTGCACGCACACGCAGCTAGAGAAAAGCACCTACCTTTTCACACACTGATGCCTAAGCAAACGCGTGGCCACACACACGCACACATCAGCAAGCGCGCCTACTCCCATCTATTGAGAGAAAGACGGACGAGCTCTTTGGTTGCTCTTCACAGGCTTGTCCCTGATCTATAGCTGAGGGCAAACACTTGTGTGCTTGTGGGAGAGCCTGTGTCTTTCCTGGAAGCGTTTGGGAGTTTTGCTCAGACGCGTGTTTCCTCAAGTTCAAGAATCAAGATCTAGGATACCTGCAGACAGGTGCCTGTTTGTGTGGAGACAGTCTGTTTGAAACTGTGTTCCTCAGCGCCCGCTCTTTCTCCCCGTCGCTCCACACGCCTGGGAGTCCCTTTCTTTCTCTCCACAAGCACGTGTGTTGACTTCGTCGCACATGTGCATCTGCACAAGCGTTGAGCTCAGCAGAGCGTGTCTCTTGACACTTGATGTGCGTTGGCTGTGTCTGCCTGCTCCAGTGAAGAGAGAAACGGGAAATCATCTTGGTAGAGGCAACAAAGCAAAAGCGAGGCAGGATTGACATCTGCTCAACAGAGACGGATTCCCTGCGCTGACACAGTTCACAGTTACACGAGAAGCAATCTGAGCGGTCCGTCGACCGGAGACGTGTTTCCCAAGAGGTCGTTTAGCGAGTGAACAGCAGTGTGCGCGACTTTCAGGAGTGTGCCTGGAAAGTGCCAGAATCACCAGGAGCATCTGTGCAAAAGCTGCTGCCTCTGTGACCGCATTGAGGCACGTTCGCGTGTCTGCGAGTATATAGACGGCTCTTTCGCGTTCACTCCGAGGGAAACGGTCCGCTATTGCTTCTGTGCGCACAGACGCGATTCCCTTGTCTCTTGCGAACACAGGGAACTCTGTGCATCCAAATCTACAGGCTAAGGACGCGTCTGCATATGTTTTGGTGAACAATCGAGTGTGCGTGTTCTGACAGCTGCCTCTATGCAGACGTCTCCACAGAGCCACTTCTGAATGCCCCGCAGCCCAGGACTGAATGGATACACTAACAAGTGCACCGGTGTGAGCAACCACATATGCAGAAGGACGTCTTTCATCTCACAGAAGCGCGAACGTCTTGGCGTTCAAGCACATGGCAGAAACAAGGTGTGAACAGATGAGCTGCTGCTATTTTCTCCGTTCGGCATGCTTCGTTGTAGCTCTCTTGCCGGTCGCCGGCTTAGCGGCTTGCTTTGCGCGACTAGCTCTGGGGAGAGAAGGAGATAGCGCCGGAAACCTCGCCTTTTGCCTTCTTCGGCGCTGGAACCTGGTTGCTGCGCCTTCTCTTTGTCCATGTGCACACACACGATTCCTCAGCGAAAACCATGCAGAAACCTTTCCACGAGCACCCAGGGATGTGCACCCAGCACCACGTGCACGCACACGCAGCTAGAGAAAAGCACCTACCTTTTCACACACTGATGCCTAAGCAAACGCGTGGCCACACACACGCACACATCCGCAAGCGCGCCTACTCCCATCTATTGAGGGAAAGACGGACGAGCTCTTTGGTTGCTCTTCACAGGCTTGTCCCTGATCTATAGCTGAGGGCAAACACTTGTGTGCTTGTGGGAGAGCCTGTGTCTTTCCTGGAAGCGTTTGGGAGTTTTGCTCAGACGCGTGTTTCCTCAAGTTCAAGAATCAAGATCTAGGATACCTGCAGACAGGTGCCTGTTTGTGTGGAGACAGTCTGTTTGAAACTGTGTTCCTCAGCGCCCGCTCTTTCTCCCCGTCGCTCCACACGCCTGGGAGTCCCTTTCTTTCTCTCCACAAGCACGTGTGTTGACTTCGTCGCACATGTGCATCTGCACAAGCGTTGAGCTCAGCAGAGCGTGTCTCTTGACACTTGATGTGCGTTGGCTGTGTCTGCCTGCTCCAGTGAAGAGAGAAACGGGAAATCATCTTGGTAGAGGCAACAAAGCAAAAGCGAGGCAGGATTGACATCTGCTCAACAGAGACGGATTCCCTGCGCTGACACAGTTCACAGTTACACGAGAAGCAATCTGAGCGGTCCGTCGACCGGAGACGTGTTTCCCAAGAGGTCGTTTAGCGAGTGAACAGCAGTGTGCGCGACTTTCAGGAGTGTGCCTGGAAAGTGCCAGAATCACCAGGAGCATCTGTGCAAAAGCTGCTGCCTCTGTGACCGCATTGAGGCACGTTCGCGTGTCTGCGAGTATATAGACGGCTCTTTCGCGTTCACTCCGAGGGAAACGGTCCGCTATTGCTTCTGTGCGCACAGACGCGATTCCCTTGTCTCTTGCGAACACAGGGAACTCTGTGCATCCAAATCTACAGGCTAAGGACGCGTCTGCATATGTTTTGGTGAACAATCGAGTGTGCGTGTTCTGACAGCTGCCTCTATGCAGACGTCTCCACAGAGCCACTTCTGAATGCCCCGCAGCCCAGGACTGAATGGATACACTAACAAGTGCACCGGTGTGAGCAACCACATATGCAGAAGGACGTCTTTCATCTCACAGAAGCGCGAACGTCTTGGCGTTCAAGCACATGGCAGAAACAAGGTGTGAACAGATGAGCTGCTGCTATTTTCTCCGTTCGGCATGCTTCGTTGTAGCTCTCTTGCCGGTCGCCGGCTTAGCGGCTTGCTTTGCGCGACTAGCTCTGGGGAGAGAAGGAGATAGCGCCGGAAACCTCGCCTTTTGCCTTCTTCGGCGCTGGAACCTGGTTGCTGCGCCTTCTCTTTGTCCATGTGCACACACACGATTCCTCAGCGAAAACCATGCAGAAACCTTTCCACGAGCACCCAGGGATGTGCACCCAGCACCACGTGCACGCACACGCAGCTAGAGAAAAGCACCTACCTTTTCACACACTGAAGCCTAAGCAAACGCGTGGCCACACACACGCACACATCCGCAAGCGCGCCTACTCCCATCTATTGAGGGAAAGACGGACGAGCTCTTTGGTTGCTCTTCACAGGCTTGTCCCTGATCTATAGCTGAGGGCAAACACTTGTGTGCTTGTGGGAGAGCCTGTGTCTTTCCTGGAAGCGTTTGGGAGTTTTGCTCAGACGCGTGTTTCCTCAAGTTCAAGAATCAAGATCTAGGATACCTGCAGACAGGTGCCTGTTTGTGTGGAGACAGTCTGTTTGAAACTGTGTTCCTCAGCGCCCGCTCTTTCTCCCCGTCGCTCCACACGCCTGGGAGTCCCTTTCTTTCTCTCCACAAGCACGTGTGTTGACTTCGTCGCACATGTGCATCTGCACAAGCGTTGAGCTCAGCAGAGCGTGTCTCTTGACACTTGATGTGCGTTGGCTGTGTCTGCCTGCTCCAGTGAAGAGAGAAACGGGAAATCATCTTGGTAGAGGCAACAAAGCAAAAGCGAGGCAGGATTGACATCTGCTCAACAGAGACGGATTCCCTGCGCTGACACAGTTCACAGTTACACGAGAAGCAATCTGAGCGGTCCGTCGACCGGAGACGTGTTTCCCAAGAGGTCGTTTAGCGAGTGAACAGCAGTGTGCGCGACTTTCAGGAGTGTGCCTGGAAAGTGCCAGAATCACCAGGAGCATCTGTGCAAAAGCTGCTGCCTCTGTGACCGCATTGAGGCACGTTCGCGTGTCTGCGAGTATATAGACGGCTCTTTCGCGTTCACTCCGAGGGAAACGGTCCGCTATTGCTTCTGTGCGCACAGACGCGATTCCCTTGTCTCTTGCGAACACAGGGAACTCTGTGCATCCAAATCTACAGGCTAAGGACGCGTCTGCATATGTTTTGGTGAACAATCGAGTGTGCGTGTTCTGACAGCTGCCTCTATGCAGACGTCTCCACAGAGCCACTTCTGAATGCCCCGCAGCCCAGGACTGAATGGATACACTAACAAGTGCACCGGTGTGAGCAACCACATATGCAGAAGGACGTCTTTCATCTCACAGAAGCGCGAACGTCTTGGCGTTCAAGCACATGGCAGAAACAAGGTGTGAACAGATGAGCTGCTGCTATTTTCTCCGTTCGGCATGCTTCGTTGTAGCTCTCTTGCCGGTCGCCGGCTTAGCGGCTTGCTTTGCGCGACTAGCTCTGGGGAGAGAAGGAGATAGCGCCGGAAACCTCGCCTTTTGCCTTCTTCGGCGCTGGAACCTGGTTGCTGCGCCTTCTCTTTGTCCATGTGCACACACACGATTCCTCAGCGAAAACCATGCAGAAACCTTTCCACGAGCACCCAGGGATGTGCACCCAGCACCACGTGCACGCACACGCAGCTAGAGAAAAGCACCTACCTTTTCACACACTGATGCCTAAGCAAACGCGTGGCCACACACACGCACACATCAGCAAGCGCGCCTACTCCCATCTATTGAGAGAAAGACGGACGAGCTCTTTGGTTGCTCTTCACAGGCTTGTCCCTGATCTATAGCTGAGGGCAAACACTTGTGTGCTTGTGGGAGAGCCTGTGTCTTTCCTGGAAGCGTTTGGGAGTTTTGCTCAGACGCGTGTTTCCTCAAGTTCAAGAATCAAGATCTAGGATACCTGCAGACAGGTGCCTGTTTGTGTGGAGACAGTCTGTTTGAAACTGTGTTCCTCAGCGCCCGCTCTTTCTCCCCGTCGCTCCACACGCCTGGGAGTCCCTTTCTTTCTCTCCACAAGCACGTGTGTTGACTTCGTCGCACATGTGCATCTGCACAAGCGTTGAGCTCAGCAGAGCGTGTCTCTTGACACTTGATGTGCGTTGGCTGTGTCTGCCTGCTCCAGTGAAGAGAGAAACGGGAAATCATCTTGGTAGAGGCAACAAAGCAAAAGCGAGGCAGGATTGACATCTGCTCAACAGAGACGGATTCCCTGCGCTGACACAGTTCACAGTTACACGAGAAGCAATCTGAGCGGTCCGTCGACCGGAGACGTGTTTCCCAAGAGGTCGTTTAGCGAGTGAACAGCAGTGTGCGCGACTTTCAGGAGTGTGCCTGGAAAGTGCCAGAATCACCAGGAGCATCTGTGCAAAAGCTGCTGCCTCTGTGACCGCATTGAGGCACGTTCGCGTGTCTGCGAGTATATAGACGGCTCTTTCGCGTTCACTCCGAGGGAAACGGTCCGCTATTGCTTCTGTGCGCACAGACGCGATTCCCTTGTCTCTTGCGAACACAGGGAACTCTGTGCATCCAAATCTACAGGCTAAGGACGCGTCTGCATATGTTTTGGTGAACAATCGAGTGTGCGTGTTCTGACAGCTGCCTCTATGCAGACGTCTCCACAGAGCCACTTCTGAATGCCCCGCAGCCCAGGACTGAATGGATACACTAACAAGTGCACCGGTGTGAGCAACCACATATGCAGAAGGACGTCTTTCATCTCACAGAAGCGCGAACGTCTTGGCGTTCAAGCACATGGCAGAAACAAGGTGTGAACAGATGAGCTGCTGCTATTTTCTCCGTTCGGCATGCTTCGTTGTAGCTCTCTTGCCGGTCGCCGGCTTAGCGGCTTGCTTTGCGCGACTAGCTCTGGGGAGAGAAGGAGATAGCGCCGGAAACCTCGCCTTTTGCCTTCTTCGGCGCTGGAACCTGGTTGCTGCGCCTTCTCTTTGTCCATGTGCACACACACGATTCCTCAGCGAAAACCATGCAGAAACCTTTCCACGAGCACCCAGGGATGTGCACCCAGCACCACGTGCACGCACACGCAGCTAGAGAAAAGCACCTACCTTTTCACACACTGATGCCTAAGCAAACGCGTGGCCACACACACGCACACATCCGCAAGCGCGCCTACTCCCATCTATTGAGGGAAAGACGGACGAGCTCTTTGGTTGCTCTTTACAGGCTTGTCCCTGATCTATAGCTGAGGGCAAACACTTGTGTGCTTGTGGGAGAGCCTGTGTCTTTCCTGGAAGCGTTTGGGAGTTTTGCTCAGACGCGTGTTTCCTCAAGTTCAAGAATCAAGATCTAGGATACCTGCAGACAGGTGCCTGTTTGTGTGGAGACAGTCTGTTTGAAACTGTGTTCCTCAGCGCCCGCTCTTTCTCCCCGTCGCTCCACACGCCTGGGAGTCCCTTTCTTTCTCTCCACAAGCACGTGTGTTGACTTCGTCGCACATGTGCATCTGCACAAGCGTTGAGCTCAGCAGAGCGTGTCTCTTGACACTTGATGTGCGTTGGCTGTGTCTGCCTGCTCCAGTGAAGAGAGAAACGGGAAATCATCTTGGTAGAGGCAACAAAGCAAAAGCGAGGCAGGATTGACATCTGCTCAACAGAGACGGATTCCCTGCGCTGACACAGTTCACAGTTACACGAGAAGCAATCTGAGCGGTCCGTCGACCGGAGACGTGTTTCCCAAGAGGTCGTTTAGCGAGTGAACAGCAGTGTGCGCGACTTTCAGGAGTGTGCCTGGAAAGTGCCAGAATCACCAGGAGCATCTGTGCAAAAGCTGCTGCCTCTGTGACCGCATTGAGGCACGTTCGCGTGTCTGCGAGTATATAGACGGCTCTTTCGCGTTCACTCCGAGGGAAACGGTCCGCTATTGCTTCTGTGCGCACAGACGCGATTCCCTTGTCTCTTGCGAACACAGGGAACTCTGTGCATCCAAATCTACAGGCTAAGGACGCGTCTGCATATGTTTTGGTGAACAATCGAGTGTGCGTGTTCTGACAGCTGCCTCTATGCAGACGTCTCCACAGAGCCACTTCTGAATGCCCCGCAGCCCAGGACTGAATGGATACACTAACAAGTGCACCGGTGTGAGCAACCACATATGCAGAAGGACGTCTTTCATCTCACAGAAGCGCGAACGTCTTGGCGTTCAAGCACATGGCAGAAACAAGGTGTGAACAGATGAGCTGCTGCTATTTTCTCCGTTCGGCATGCTTCGTTGTAGCTCTCTTGCCGGTCGCCGGCTTAGCGGCTTGCTTTGCGCGACTAGCTCTGGGGAGAGAAGGAGATAGCGCCGGAAACCTCGCCTTTTGCCTTCTTCGGCGCTGGAACCTGGTTGCTGCGCCTTCTCTTTGTCCATGTGCACACACACGATTCCTCAGCGAAAACCATGCAGAAACCTTTCCACGAGCACCCAGGGATGTGCACCCAGCACCACGTGCACGCACACGCAGCTAGAGAAAAGCACCTACCTTTTCACACACTGATGCCTAAGCAAACGCGTGGCCACACACACGCACACATCCGCAAGCGCGCCTACTCCCATCTATTGAGGGAAAGACGGACGAGCTCTTTGGTTGCTCTTCACAGGCTTGTCCCTGATCTATAGCTGAGGGCAAACACTTGTGTGCTTGTGGGAGAGCCTGTGTCTTTCCTGGAAGCGTTTGGGAGTTTTGCTCAGACGCGTGTTTCCTCAAGTTCAAGAATCAAGATCTAGGATACCTGCAGACAGGTGCCTGTTTGTGTGGAGACAGTCTGTTTGAAACTGTGTTCCTCAGCGCCCGCTCTTTCTCCCCGTCGCTCCACACGCCTGGGAGTCCCTTTCTTTCTCTCCACAAGCACGTGTGTTGACTTCGTCGCACATGTGCATCTGCACAAGCGTTGAGCTCAGCAGAGCGTGTCTCTTGACACTTGATGTGCGTTGGCTGTGTCTGCCTGCTCCAGTGAAGAGAGAAACGGGAAATCATCTTGGTAGAGGCAACAAAGCAAAAGCGAGGCAGGATTGACATCTGCTCAACAGAGACGGATTCCCTGCGCTGACACAGTTCACAGTTACACGAGAAGCAATCTGAGCGGTCCGTCGACCGGAGACGTGTTTCCCAAGAGGTCGTTTAGCGAGTGAACAGCAGTGTGCGCGACTTTCAGGAGTGTGCCTGGAAAGTGCCAGAATCACCAGGAGCATCTGTGCAAAAGCTGCTGCCTCTGTGACCGCATTGAGGCACGTTCGCGTGTCTGCGAGTATATAGACGGCTCTTTCGCGTTCACTCCGAGGGAAACGGTCCGCTATTGCTTCTGTGCGCACAGACGCGATTCCCTTGTCTCTTGCGAACACAGGGAACTCTGTGCATCCAAATCTACAGGCTAAGGACGCGTCTGCATATGTTTTGGTGAACAATCGAGTGTGCGTGTTCTGACAGCTGCCTCTATGCAGACGTCTCCACAGAGCCACTTCTGAATGCCCCGCAGCCCAGGACTGAATGGATACACTAACAAGTGCACCGGTGTGAGCAACCACATATGCAGAAGGACGTCTTTCATCTCACAGAAGCGCGAACGTCTTGGCGTTCAAGCACATGGCAGAAACAAGGTGTGAACAGATGAGCTGCTGCTATTTTCTCCGTTCGGCATGCTTCGTTGTAGCTCTCTTGCCGGTCGCCGGCTTAGCGGCTTGCTTTGCGCGACTAGCTCTGGGGAGAGAAGGAGATAGCGCCGGAAACCTCGCCTTTTGCCTTCTTCGGCGCTGGAACCTGGTTGCTGCGCCTTCTCTTTGTCCATGTGCACACACACGATTCCTCAGCGAAAACCATGCAGAAACCTTTCCACGAGCACCCAGGGATGTGCACCCAGCACCACGTGCACGCACACGCAGCTAGAGAAAAGCACCTACCTTTTCACACACTGATGCCTAAGCAAACGCGTGGCCACACACACGCACACATCCGCAAGCGCGCCTACTCCCATCTATTGAGGGAAAGACGGACGAGCTCTTTGGTTGCTCTTCACAGGCTTGTCCCTGATCTATAGCTGAGGGCAAACACTTGTGTGCTTGTGGGAGAGCCTGTGTCTTTCCTGGAAGCGTTTGGGAGTTTTGCTCAGACGCGTGTTTCCTCAAGTTCAAGAATCAAGATCTAGGATACCTGCAGACAGGTGCCTGTTTGTGTGGAGACAGTCTGTTTGAAACTGTGTTCCTCAGCGCCCGCTCTTTCTCCCCGTCGCTCCACACGCCTGGGAGTCCCTTTCTTTCTCTCCACAAGCACGTGTGTTGACTTCGTCGCACATGTGCATCTGCACAAGCGTTGAGCTCAGCAGAGCGTGTCTCTTGACACTTGATGTGCGTTGGCTGTGTCTGCCTGCTCCAGTGAAGAGAGAAACGGGAAATCATCTTGGTAGAGGCAACAAAGCAAAAGCGAGGCAGGATTGACATCTGCTCAACAGAGACGGATTCCCTGCGCTGACACAGTTCACAGTTACACGAGAAGCAATCTGAGCGGTCCGTCGACCGGAGACGTGTTTCCCAAGAGGTCGTTTAGCGAGTGAACAGCAGTGTGCGCGACTTTCAGGAGTGTGCCTGGAAAGTGCCAGAATCACCAGGAGCATCTGTGCAAAAGCTGCTGCCTCTGTGACCGCATTGAGGCACGTTCGCGTGTCTGCGAGTATATAGACGGCTCTTTCGCGTTCACTCCGAGGGAAACGGTCCGCTATTGCTTCTGTGCGCACAGACGCGATTCCCTTGTCTCTTGCGAACACAGGGAACTCTGTGCATCCAAATCTACAGGCTAAGGACGCGTCTGCATATGTTTTGGTGAACAATCGAGTGTGCGTGTTCTGACAGCTGCCTCTATGCAGACGTCTCCACAGAGCCACTTCTGAATGCCCCGCAGCCCAGGACTGAATGGATACACTAACAAGTGCACCGGTGTGAGCAACCACATATGCAGAAGGACGTCTTTCATCTCACAGAAGCGCGAACGTCTTGGCGTTCAAGCACATGGCAGAAACAAGGTGTGAACAGATGAGCTGCTGCTATTTTCTCCGTTCGGCATGCTTCGTTGTAGCTCTCTTGCCGGTCGCCGGCTTAGCGGCTTGCTTTGCGCGACTAGCTCTGGGGAGAGAAGGAGATAGCGCCGGAAACCTCGCCTTTTGCCTTCTTCGGCGCTGGAACCTGGTTGCTGCGCCTTCTCTTTGTCCATGTGCACACACACGATTCCTCAGCGAAAACCATGCAGAAACCTTTCCACGAGCACCCAGGGATGTGCACCCAGCACCACGTGCACGCACACGCAGCTAGAGAAAAGCACCTACCTTTTCACACACTGATGCCTAAGCAAACGCGTGGCCACACACACGCACACATCCGCAAGCGCGCCTACTCCCATCTATTGAGGGAAAGACGGACGAGCTCTTTGGTTGCTCTTCACAGGCTTGTCCCTGATCTATAGCTGAGGGCAAACACTTGTGTGCTTGTGGGAGAGCCTGTGTCTTTCCTGGAAGCGTTTGGGAGTTTTGCTCAGACGCGTGTTTCCTCAAGTTCAAGAATCAAGATCTAGGATACCTGCAGACAGGTGCCTGTTTGTGTGGAGACAGTCTGTTTGAAACTGTGTTCCTCAGCGCCCGCTCTTTCTCCCCGTCGCTCCACACGCCTGGGAGTCCCTTTCTTTCTCTCCACAAGCACGTGTGTTGACTTCGTCGCACATGTGCATCTGCACAAGCGTTGAGCTCAGCAGAGCGTGTCTCTTGACACTTGATGTGCGTTGGCTGTGTCTGCCTGCTCCAGTGAAGAGAGAAACGGGAAATCATCTTGGTAGAGGCAACAAAGCAAAAGCGAGGCAGGATTGACATCTGCTCAACAGAGACGGATTCCCTGCGCTGACACAGTTCACAGTTACACGAGAAGCAATCTGAGCGGTCCGTCGACCGGAGACGTGTTTCCCAAGAGGTCGTTTAGCGAGTGAACAGCAGTGTGCGCGACTTTCAGGAGTGTGCCTGGAAAGTGCCAGAATCACCAGGAGCATCTGTGCAAAAGCTGCTGCCTCTGTGACCGCATTGAGGCACGTTCGCGTGTCTGCGAGTATATAGACGGCTCTTTCGCGTTCACTCCGAGGGAAACGGTCCGCTATTGCTTCTGTGCGCACAGACGCGATTCCCTTGTCTCTTGCGAACACAGGGAACTCTGTGCATCCAAATCTACAGGCTAAGGACGCGTCTGCATATGTTTTGGTGAACAATCGAGTGTGCGTGTTCTGACAGCTGCCTCTATGCAGACGTCTCCACAGAGCCACTTCTGAATGCCCCGCAGCCCAGGACTGAATGGATACACTAACAAGTGCACCGGTGTGAGCAACCACATATGCAGAAGGACGTCTTTCATCTCACAGAAGCGCGAACGTCTTGGCGTTCAAGCACATGGCAGAAACAAGGTGTGAACAGATGAGCTGCTGCTATTTTCTCCGTTCGGCATGCTTCGTTGTAGCTCTCTTGCCGGTCGCCGGCTTAGCGGCTTGCTTTGCGCGACTAGCTCTGGGGAGAGAAGGAGATAGCGCCGGAAACCTCGCCTTTTGCCTTCTTCGGCGCTGGAACCTGGTTGCTGCGCCTTCTCTTTGTCCATGTGCACACACACGATTCCTCAGCGAAAACCATGCAGAAACCTTTCCACGAGCACCCAGGGATGTGCACCCAGCACCACGTGCACGCACACGCAGCTAGAGAAAAGCACCTACCTTTTCACACACTGATGCCTAAGCAAACGCGTGGCCACACACACGCACACATCCGCAAGCGCGCCTACTCCCATCTATTGAGGGAAAGACGGACGAGCTCTTTGGTTGCTCTTCACAGGCTTGTCCCTGATCTATAGCTGAGGGCAAACACTTGTGTGCTTGTGGGAGAGCCTGTGTCTTTCCTGGAAGCGTTTGGGAGTTTTGCTCAGACGCGTGTTTCCTCAAGTTCAAGAATCAAGATCTAGGATACCTGCAGACAGGTGCCTGTTTGTGTGGAGACAGTCTGTTTGAAACTGTGTTCCTCAGCGCCCGCTCTTTCTCCCCGTCGCTCCACACGCCTGGGAGTCCCTTTCTTTCTCTCCACAAGCACGTGTGTTGACTTCGTCGCACATGTGCATCTGCACAAGCGTTGAGCTCAGCAGAGCGTGTCTCTTGACACTTGATGTGCGTTGGCTGTGTCTGCCTGCTCCAGTGAAGAGAGAAACGGGAAATCATCTTGGTAGAGGCAACAAAGCAAAAGCGAGGCAGGATTGACATCTGCTCAACAGAGACGGATTCCCTGCGCTGACACAGTTCACAGTTACACGAGAAGCAATCTGAGCGGTCCGTCGACCGGAGACGTGTTTCCCAAGAGGTCGTTTAGCGAGTGAACAGCAGTGTGCGCGACTTTCAGGAGTGTGCCTGGAAAGTGCCAGAATCACCAGGAGCATCTGTGCAAAAGCTGCTGCCTCTGTGACCGCACTGAGGCACGTTCGCGTGTCTGCGAGTATATAGACGGCTCTTTCGCGTTCACTCCGAGGGAAACGGTCCGCTATTGCTTCTGTGCGCACAGACGCGATTCCCTTGTCTCTTGCGAACACAGGGAACTCTGTGCATCCAAATCTACAGGCTAAGGACGCGTCTGCATATGTTTTGGTGAACAATCGAGTGTGCGTGTTCTGACAGCTGCCTCTATGCAGACGTCTCCACAGAGCCACTTCTGAATGCCCCGCAGCCCAGGACTGAATGGATACACTAACAAGTGCACCGGTGTGAGCAACCACATATGCAGAAGGACGTCTTTCATCTCACAGAAGCGCGAACGTCTTGGCGTTCAAGCACATGGCAGAAACAAGGTGTGAACAGATGAGCTGCTGCTATTTTCTCCGTTCGGCATGCTTCGTTGTAGCTCTCTTGCCGGTCGCCGGCTTAGCGGCTTGCTTTGCGCGACTAGCTCTGGGGAGAGAAGGAGATAGCGCCGGAAACCTCGCCTTTTGCCTTCTTCGGCGCTGGAACCTGGTTGCTGCGCCTTCTCTTTGTCCATGTGCACACACACGATTCCTCAGCGAAAACCATGCAGAAACCTTTCCACGAGCACCCAGGGATGTGCACCCAGCACCACGTGCACGCACACGCAGCTAGAGAAAAGCACCTACCTTTTCACACACTGATGCCTAAGCAAACGCGTGGCCACACACACGCACACATCCGCAAGCGCGCCTACTCCCATCTATTGAGGGAAAGACGGACGAGCTCTTTGGTTGCTCTTCACAGGCTTGTCCGTGATCTATAGCTGAGGGCAAACACTTGTGTGCTTGTGGGAGAGCCTGTGTCTTTCCTGGAAGCGTTTGGGAGTTTTGCTCAGACGCGTGTTTCCTCAAGTTCAAGAATCAAGATCTAGGATACCTGCAGACAGGTGCCTGTTTGTGTGGAGACAGTCTGTTTGAAACTGTGTTCCTCAGCGCCCGCTCTTTCTCCCCGTCGCTCCACACGCCTGGGAGTCCCTTTCTTTCTCTCCACAAGCACGTGTGTTGACTTCGTCGCACATGTGCATCTGCACAAGCGTTGAGCTCAGCAGAGCGTGTCTCTTGACACTTGATGTGCGTTGGCTGTGTCTGCCTGCTCCAGTGAAGAGAGAAACGGGAAATCATCTTGGTAGAGGCAACAAAGCAAAAGCGAGGCAGGATTGACATCTGCTCAACAGAGACGGATTCCCTGCGCTGACACAGTTCACAGTTACACGAGAAGCAATCTGAGCGGTCCGTCGACCGGAGACGTGTTTCCCAAGAGGTCGTTTAGCGAGTGAACAGCAGTGTGCGCGACTTTCAGGAGTGTGCCTGGAAAGTGCCAGAATCACCAGGAGCATCTGTGCAAAAGCTGCTGCCTCTGTGACCGCATTGAGGCACGTTCGCGTGTCTGCGAGTATATAGACGGCTCTTTCGCGTTCACTCCGAGGGAAACGGTCCGCTATTGCTTCTGTGCGCACAGACGCGATTCCCTTGTCTCTTGCGAACACAGGGAACTCTGTGCATCCAAATCTACAGGCTAAGGACGCGTCTGCATATGTTTTGGTGAACAATCGAGTGTGCGTGTTCTGACAGCTGCCTCTATGCAGACGTCTCCACAGAGCCACTTCTGAATGCCCCGCAGCCCAGGACTGAATGGATACACTAACAAGTGCACCGGTGTGAGCAACCACATATGCAGAAGGACGTCTTTCATCTCACAGAAGCGCGAACGTCTTGGCGTTCAAGCACATGGCAGAAACAAGGTGTGAACAGATGAGCTGCTGCTATTTTCTCCGTTCGGCATGCTTCGTTGTAGCTCTCTTGCCGGTCGCCGGCTTAGCGGCTTGCTTTGCGCGACTAGCTCTGGGGAGAGAAGGAGATAGCGCCGGAAACCTCGCCTTTTGCCTTCTTCGGCGCTGGAACCTGGTTGCTGCGCCTTCTCTTTGTCCATGTGCACACACACGATTCCTCAGCGAAAACCATGCAGAAACCTTTCCACGAGCACCCAGGGATGTGCACCCAGCACCACGTGCACGCACACGCAGCTAGAGAAAAGCACCTACCTTTTCACACACTGAAGCCTAAGCAAACGCGTGGCCACACACACGCACACATCCGCAAGCGCGCCTACTCCCATCTATTGAGGGAAAGACGGACGAGCTCTTTGGTTGCTCTTCACAGGCTTGTCCCTGATCTATAGCTGAGGGCAAACACTTGTGTGCTTGTGGGAGAGCCTGTGTCTTTCCTGGAAGCGTTTGGGAGTTTTGCTCAGACGCGTGTTTCCTCAAGTTCAAGAATCAAGATCTAGGATACCTGCAGACAGGTGCCTGTTTGTGTGGAGACAGTCTGTTTGAAACTGTGTTCCTCAGCGCCCGCTCTTTCTCCCCGTCGCTCCACACGCCTGGGAGTCCCTTTCTTTCTCTCCACAAGCACGTGTGTTGACTTCGTCGCACATGTGCATCTGCACAAGCGTTGAGCTCAGCAGAGCGTGTCTCTTGACACTTGATGTGCGTTGGCTGTGTCTGCCTGCTCCAGTGAAGAGAGAAACGGGAAATCATCTTGGTAGAGGCAACAAAGCAAAAGCGAGGCAGGATTGACATCTGCTCAACAGAGACGGATTCCCTGCGCTGACACAGTTCACAGTTACACGAGAAGCAATCTGAGCGGTCCGTCGACCGGAGACGTGTTTCCCAAGAGGTCGTTTAGCGAGTGAACAGCAGTGTGCGCGACTTTCAGGAGTGTGCCTGGAAAGTGCCAGAATCACCAGGAGCATCTGTGCAAAAGCTGCTGCCTCTGTGACCGCATTGAGGCACGTTCGCGTGTCTGCGAGTATATAGACGGCTCTTTCGCGTTCACTCCGAGGGAAACGGTCCGCTATTGCTTCTGTGCGCACAGACGCGATTCCCTTGTCTCTTGCGAACACAGGGAACTCTGTGCATCCAAATCTACAGGCTAAGGACGCGTCTGCATATGTTTTGGTGAACAATCGAGTGTGCGTGTTCTGACAGCTGCCTCTATGCAGACGTCTCCACAGAGCCACTTCTGAATGCCCCGCAGCCCAGGACTGAATGGATACACTAACAAGTGCACCGGTGTGAGCAACCACATATGCAGAAGGACGTCTTTCATCTCACAGAAGCGCGAACGTCTTGGCGTTCAAGCACATGGCAGAAACAAGGTGTGAACAGATGAGCTGCTGCTATTTTCTCCGTTCGGCATGCTTCGTTGTAGCTCTCTTGCCGGTCGCCGGCTTAGCGGCTTGCTTTGCGCGACTAGCTCTGGGGAGAGAAGGAGATAGCGCCGGAAACCTCGCCTTTTGCCTTCTTCGGCGCTGGAACCTGGTTGCTGCGCCTTCTCTTTGTCCATGTGCACACACACGATTCCTCAGCGAAAACCATGCAGAAACCTTTCCACGAGCACCCAGGGATGTGCACCCAGCACCACGTGCACGCACACGCAGCTAGAGAAAAGCACCTACCTTTTCACACACTGATGCCTAAGCAAACGCGTGGCCACACACACGCACACATCCGCAAGCGCGCCTACTCCCATCTATTGAGAGAAAGACGGACGAGCTCTTTGGTTGCTCTTCACAGGCTTGTCCCTGATCTATAGCTGAGGGCAAACACTTGTGTGCTTGTGGGAGAGCCTGTGTCTTTCCTGGAAGCGTTTGGGAGTTTTGCTCAGACGCGTGTTTCCTCAAGTTCAAGAATCAAGATCTAGGATACCTGCAGACAGGTGCCTGTTTGTGTGGAGACAGTCTGTTTGAAACTGTGTTCCTCAGCGCCCGCTCTTTCTCCCCGTCGCTCCACACGCCTGGGAGTCCCTTTCTTTCTCTCCACAAGCACGTGTGTTGACTTCGTCGCACATGTGCATCTGCACAAGCGTTGAGCTCAGCAGAGCGTGTCTCTTGACACTTGATGTGCGTTGGCTGTGTCTGCCTGCTCCAGTGAAGAGAGAAACGGGAAATCATCTTGGTAGAGGCAACAAAGCAAAAGCGAGGCAGGATTGACATCTGCTCAACAGAGACGGATTCCCTGCGCTGACACAGTTCACAGTTACACGAGAAGCAATCTGAGCGGTCCGTCGACCGGAGACGTGTTTCCCAAGAGGTCGTTTAGCGAGTGAACAGCAGTGTGCGCGACTTTCAGGAGTGTGCCTGGAAAGTGCCAGAATCACCAGGAGCATCTGTGCAAAAGCTGCTGCCTCTGTGACCGCATTGAGGCACGTTCGCGTGTCTGCGAGTATATAGACGGCTCTTTCGCGTTCACTCCGAGGGAAACGGTCCGCTATTGCTTCTGTGCGCACAGACGCGATTCCCTTGTCTCTTGCGAACACAGGGAACTCTGTGCATCCAAATCTACAGGCTAAGGACGCGTCTGCATATGTTTTGGTGAACAATCGAGTGTGCGTGTTCTGACAGCTGCCTCTATGCAGACGTCTCCACAGAGCCACTTCTGAATGCCCCGCAGCCCAGGACTGAATGGATACACTAACAAGTGCACCGGTGTGAGCAACCACATATGCAGAAGGACGTCTTTCATCTCACAGAAGCGCGAACGTCTTGGCGTTCAAGCACATGGCAGAAACAAGGTGTGAACAGATGAGCTGCTGCTATTTTCTCCGTTCGGCATGCTTCGTTGTAGCTCTCTTGCCGGTCGCCGGCTTAGCGGCTTGCTTTGCGCGACTAGCTCTGGGGAGAGAAGGAGATAGCGCCGGAAACCTCGCCTTTTGCCTTCTTCGGCGCTGGAACCTGGTTGCTGCGCCTTCTCTTTGTCCATGTGCACACACACGATTCCTCAGCGAAAACCATGCAGAAACCTTTCCACGAGCACCCAGGGATGTGCACCCAGCACCACGTGCACGCACACGCAGCTAGAGAAAAGCACCTACCTTTTCACACACTGATGCCTAAGCAAACGCGTGGCCACACACACGCACACATCCGCAAGCGCGCCTACTCCCATCTATTGAGGGAAAGACGAACGAGCTCTTTGGTTGCTCTTCACAGGCTTGTCCCTGATCTATAGCTGAGGGCAAACACTTGTGTGCTTGTGGGAGAGCCTGTGTCTTTCCTGGAAGCGTTTGGGAGTTTTGCTCAGACGCGTGTTTCCTCAAGTTCAAGAATCAAGATCTAGGATACCTGCAGACAGGTGCCTGTTTGTGTGGAGACAGTCTGTTTGAAACTGTGTTCCTCAGCGCCCGCTCTTTCTCCCCGTCGCTCCACACGCCTGGGAGTCCCTTTCTTTCTCTCCACAAGCACGTGTGTTGACTTCGTCGCACATGTGCATCTGCACAAGCGTTGAGCTCAGCAGAGCGTGTCTCTTGACACTTGATGTGCGTTGGCTGTGTCTGCCTGCTCCAGTGAAGAGAGAAACGGGAAATCATCTTGGTAGAGGCAACAAAGCAAAAGCGAGGCAGGATTGACATCTGCTCAACAGAGACGGATTCCCTGCGCTGACACAGTTCACAGTTACACGAGAAGCAATCTGAGCGGTCCGTCGACCGGAGACGTGTTTCCCAAGAGGTCGTTTAGCGAGTGAACAGCAGTGTGCGCGACTTTCAGGAGTGTGCCTGGAAAGTGCCAGAATCACCAGGAGCATCTGTGCAAAAGCTGCTGCCTCTGTGACCGCACTGAGGCACGTTCGCGTGTCTGCGAGTATATAGACGGCTCTTTCGCGTTCACTCCGAGGGAAACGGTCCGCTATTGCTTCTGTGCGCACAGACGCGATTCCCTTGTCTCTTGCGAACACAGGGAACTCTGTGCATCCAAATCTACAGGCTAAGGACGCGTCTGCATATGTTTTGGTGAACAATCGAGTGTGCGTGTTCTGACAGCTGCCTCTATGCAGACGTCTCCACAGAGCCACTTCTGAATGCCCCGCAGCCCAGGACTGAATGGATACACTAACAAGTGCACCGGTGTGAGCAACCACATATGCAGAAGGACGTCTTTCATCTCACAGAAGCGCGAACGTCTTGGCGTTCAAGCACATGGCAGAAACAAGGTGTGAACAGATGAGCTGCTGCTATTTTCTCCGTTCGGCATGCTTCGTTGTAGCTCTCTTGCCGGTCGCCGGCTTAGCGGCTTGCTTTGCGCGACTAGCTCTGGGGAGAGAAGGAGATAGCGCCGGAAACCTCGCCTTTTGCCTTCTTCGGCGCTGGAACCTGGTTGCTGCGCCTTCTCTTTGTCCATGTGCACACACACGATTCCTCAGCGAAAACCATGCAGAAACCTTTCCACGAGCACCCAGGGATGTGCACCCAGCACCACGTGCACGCACACGCAGCTAGAGAAAAGCACCTACCTTTTCACACACTGATGCCTAAGCAAACGCGTGGCCACACACACGCACACATCCGCAAGCGCGCCTACTCCCATCTATTGAGGGAAAGACGGACGAGCTCTTTGGTTGCTCTTCACAGGCTTGTCCCTGATCTATAGCTGAGGGCAAACACTTGTGTGCTTGTGGGAGAGCCTGTGTCTTTCCTGGAAGCGTTTGGGAGTTTTGCTCAGACGCGTGTTTCCTCAAGTTCAAGAATCAAGATCTAGGATACCTGCAGACAGGTGCCTGTTTGTGTGGAGACAGTCTGTTTGAAACTGTGTTCCTCAGCGCCCGCTCTTTCTCCCCGTCGCTCCACACGCCTGGGAGTCCCTTTCTTTCTCTCCACAAGCACGTGTGTTGACTTCGTCGCACATGTGCATCTGCACAAGCGTTGAGCTCAGCAGAGCGTGTCTCTTGACACTTGATGTGCGTTGGCTGTGTCTGCCTGCTCCAGTGAAGAGAGAAACGGGAAATCATCTTGGTAGAGGCAACAAAGCAAAAGCGAGGCAGGATTGACATCTGCTCAACAGAGACGGATTCCCTGCGCTGACACAGTTCACAGTTACACGAGAAGCAATCTGAGCGGTCCGTCGACCGGAGACGTGTTTCCCAAGAGGTCGTTTAGCGAGTGAACAGCAGTGTGCGCGACTTTCAGGAGTGTGCCTGGAAAGTGCCAGAATCACCAGGAGCATCTGTGCAAAAGCTGCTGCCTCTGTGACCGCATTGAGGCACGTTCGCGTGTCTGCGAGTATATAGACGGCTCTTTCGCGTTCACTCCGAGGGAAACGGTCCGCTATTGCTTCTGTGCGCACAGACGCGATTCCCTTGTCTCTTGCGAACACAGGGAACTCTGTGCATCCAAATCTACAGGCTAAGGACGCGTCTGCATATGTTTTGGTGAACAATCGAGTGTGCGTGTTCTGACAGCTGCCTCTATGCAGACGTCTCCACAGAGCCACTTCTGAATGCCCCGCAGCCCAGGACTGAATGGATACACTAACAAGTGCACCGGTGTGAGCAACCACATATGCAGAAGGACGTCTTTCATCTCAC
This sequence comes from Patagioenas fasciata, assembly GCF_037038585.1. Taxonomy (NCBI): domain Eukaryota; kingdom Metazoa; phylum Chordata; class Aves; order Columbiformes; family Columbidae; genus Patagioenas; species Patagioenas fasciata. The sequence goes on from NW_027288608.1 coordinate 21,942, forward strand.
AGAAGCGCGAACGTCTTGGCGTTCAAGCACATGGCAGAAACAAGGTGTGAACAGATGAGCTGCTGCTATTTTCTCCGTTCGGCATGCTTCGTTGTAGCTCTCTTGCCGGTCGCCGGCTTAGCGGCTTGCTTTGCGCGACTAGCTCTGGGGAGAGAAGGAGATAGCGCCGGAAACCTCGCCTTTTGCCTTCTTCGGCGCTGGAACCTGGTTGCTGCGCCTTCTCTTTGTCCATGTGCACACACACGATTCCTCAGCGAAAACCATGCAGAAACCTTTCCACGAGCACCCAGGGATGTGCACCCAGCACCACGTGCACGCACACGCAGCTAGAGAAAAGCACCTACCTTTTCACACACTGATGCCTAAGCAAACGCGTGGCCACACACACGCACACATCCGCAAGCGCGCCTACTCCCATCTATTGAGGGAAAGACGGACGAGCTCTTTGGTTGCTCTTCACAGGCTTGTCCCTGATCTATAGCTGAGGGCAAACACTTGTGTGCTTGTGGGAGAGCCTGTGTCTTTCCTGGAAGCGTTTGGGAGTTTTGCTCAGACGCGTGTTTCCTCAAGTTCAAGAATCAAGATCTAGGATACCTGCAGACAGGTGCCTGTTTGTGTGGAGACAGTCTGTTTGAAACTGTGTTCCTCAGCGCCCGCTCTTTCTCCCCGTCGCTCCACACGCCTGGGAGTCCCTTTCTTTCTCTCCACAAGCACGTGTGTTGACTTCGTCGCACATGTGCATCTGCACAAGCGTTGAGCTCAGCAGAGCGTGTCTCTTGACACTTGATGTGCGTTGGCTGTGTCTGCCTGCTCCAGTGAAGAGAGAAACGGGAAATCATCTTGGTAGAGGCAACAAAGCAAAAGCGAGGCAGGATTGACATCTGCTCAACAGAGACGGATTCCCTGCGCTGACACAGTTCACAGTTACACGAGAAGCAATCTGAGCGGTCCGTCGACCGGAGACGTGTTTCCCAAGAGGTCGTTTAGCGAGTGAACAGCAGTGTGCGCGACTTTCAGGAGTGTGCCTGGAAAGTGCCAGAATCACCAGGAGCATCTGTGCAAAAGCTGCTGCCTCTGTGACCGCATTGAGGCACGTTCGCGTGTCTGCGAGTATATAGACGGCTCTTTCGCGTTCACTCCGAGGGAAACGGTCCGCTATTGCTTCTGTGCGCACAGACGCGATTCCCTTGTCTCTTGCGAACACAGGGAACTCTGTGCATCCAAATCTACAGGCTAAGGACGCGTCTGCATATGTTTTGGTGAACAATCGAGTGTGCGTGTTCTGACAGCTGCCTCTATGCAGACGTCTCCACAGAGCCACTTCTGAATGCCCCGCAGCCCAGGACTGAATGGATACACTAACAAGTGCACCGGTGTGAGCAACCACATATGCAGAAGGACGTCTTTCATCTCACAGAAGCGCGAACGTCTTGGCGTTCAAGCACATGGCAGAAACAAGGTGTGAACAGATGAGCTGCTGCTATTTTCTCCGTTCGGCATGCTTCGTTGTAGCTCTCTTGCCGGTCGCCGGCTTAGCGGCTTGCTTTGCGCGACTAGCTCTGGGGAGAGAAGGAGATAGCGCCGGAAACCTCGCCTTTTGCCTTCTTCGGCGCTGGAACCTGGTTGCTGCGCCTTCTCTTTGTCCATGTGCACACACACGATTCCTCAGCGAAAACCATGCAGAAACCTTTCCACGAGCACCCAGGGATGTGCACCCAGCACCACGTGCACGCACACGCAGCTAGAGAAAAGCACCTACCTTTTCACACACTGATGCCTAAGCAAACGCGTGGCCACACACACGCACACATCCGCAAGCGCGCCTACTCCCATCTATTGAGGGAAAGACGGACGAGCTCTTTGGTTGCTCTTCACAGGCTTGTCCCTGATCTATAGCTGAGGGCAAACACTTGTGTGCTTGTGGGAGAGCCTGTGTCTTTCCTGGAAGCGTTTGGGAGTTTTGCTCAGACGCGTGTTTCCTCAAGTTCAAGAATCAAGATCTAGGATACCTGCAGACAGGTGCCTGTTTGTGTGGAGACAGTCTGTTTGAAACTGTGTTCCTCAGCGCCCGCTCTTTCTCCCCGTCGCTCCACACGCCTGGGAGTCCCTTTCTTTCTCTCCACAAGCACGTGTGTTGACTTCGTCGCACATGTGCATCTGCACAAGCGTTGAGCTCAGCAGAGCGTGTCTCTTGACACTTGATGTGCGTTGGCTGTGTCTGCCTGCTCCAGTGAAGAGAGAAACGGGAAATCATCTTGGTAGAGGCAACAAAGCAAAAGCGAGGCAGGATTGACATCTGCTCAACAGAGACGGATTCCCTGCGCTGACACAGTTCACAGTTACACGAGAAGCAATCTGAGCGGTCCGTCGACCGGAGACGTGTTTCCCAAGAGGTCGTTTAGCGAGTGAACAGCAGTGTGCGCGACTTTCAGGAGTGTGCCTGGAAAGTGCCAGAATCACCAGGAGCATCTGTGCAAAAGCTGCTGCCTCTGTGACCGCATTGAGGCACGTTCGCGTGTCTGCGAGTATATAGACGGCTCTTTCGCGTTCACTCCGAGGGAAACGGTCCGCTATTGCTTCTGTGCGCACAGACGCGATTCCCTTGTCTCTTGCGAACACAGGGAACTCTGTGCATCCAAATCTACAGGCTAAGGACGCGTCTGCATATGTTTTGGTGAACAATCGAGTGTGCGTGTTCTGACAGCTGCCTCTATGCAGACGTCTCCACAGAGCCACTTCTGAATGCCCCGCAGCCCAGGACTGAATGGATACACTAACAAGTGCACCGGTGTGAGCAACCACATATGCAGAAGGACGTCTTTCATCTCACAGAAGCGCGAACGTCTTGGCGTTCAAGCACATGGCAGAAACAAGGTGTGAACAGATGAGCTGCTGCTATTTTCTCCGTTCGGCATGCTTCGTTGTAGCTCTCTTGCCGGTCGCCGGCTTAGCGGCTTGCTTTGCGCGACTAGCTCTGGGGAGAGAAGGAGATAGCGCCGGAAACCTCGCCTTTTGCCTTCTTCGGCGCTGGAACCTGGTTGCTGCGCCTTCTCTTTGTCCATGTGCACACACACGATTCCTCAGCGAAAACCATGCAGAAACCTTTCCACGAGCACCCAGGGATGTGCACCCAGCACCACGTGCACGCACACGCAGCTAGAGAAAAGCACCTACCTTTTCACACACTGATGCCTAAGCAAACGCGTGGCCACACACACGCACACATCCGCAAGCGCGCCTACTCCCATCTATTGAGGGAAAGACGGACGAGCTCTTTGGTTGCTCTTCACAGGCTTGTCCCTGATCTATAGCTGAGGGCAAACACTTGTGTGCTTGTGGGAGAGCCTGTGTCTTTCCTGGAAGCGTTTGGGAGTTTTGCTCAGACGCGTGTTTCCTCAAGTTCAAGAATCAAGATCTAGGATACCTGCAGACAGGTGCCTGTTTGTGTGGAGACAGTCTGTTTGAAACTGTGTTCCTCAGCGCCCGCTCTTTCTCCCCGTCGCTCCACACGCCTGGGAGTCCCTTTCTTTCTCTCCACAAGCACGTGTGTTGACTTCGTCGCACATGTGCATCTGCACAAGCGTTGAGCTCAGCAGAGCGTGTCTCTTGACACTTGATGTGCGTTGGCTGTGTCTGCCTGCTCCAGTGAAGAGAGAAACGGGAAATCATCTTGGTAGAGGCAACAAAGCAAAAGCGAGGCAGGATTGACATCTGCTCAACAGAGACGGATTCCCTGCGCTGACACAGTTCACAGTTACACGAGAAGCAATCTGAGCGGTCCGTCGACCGGAGACGTGTTTCCCAAGAGGTCGTTTAGCGAGTGAACAGCAGTGTGCGCGACTTTCAGGAGTGTGCCTGGAAAGTGCCAGAATCACCAGGAGCATCTGTGCAAAAGCTGCTGCCTCTGTGACCGCATTGAGGCACGTTCGCGTGTCTGCGAGTATATAGACGGCTCTTTCGCGTTCACTCCGAGGGAAACGGTCCGCTATTGCTTCTGTGCGCACAGACGCGATTCCCTTGTCTCTTGCGAACACAGGGAACTCTGTGCATCCAAATCTACAGGCTAAGGACGCGTCTGCATATGTTTTGGTGAACAATCGAGTGTGCGTGTTCTGACAGCTGCCTCTATGCAGACGTCTCCACAGAGCCACTTCTGAATGCCCCGCAGCCCAGGACTGAATGGATACACTAACAAGTGCACCGGTGTGAGCAACCACATATGCAGAAGGACGTCTTTCATCTCACAGAAGCGCGAACGTCTTGGCGTTCAAGCACATGGCAGAAACAAGGTGTGAACAGATGAGCTGCTGCTATTTTCTCCGTTCGGCATGCTTCGTTGTAGCTCTCTTGCCGGTCGCCGGCTTAGCGGCTTGCTTTGCGCGACTAGCTCTGGGGAGAGAAGGAGATAGCGCCGGAAACCTCGCCTTTTGCCTTCTTCGGCGCTGGAACCTGGTTGCTGCGCCTTCTCTTTGTCCATGTGCACACACACGATTCCTCAGCGAAAACCATGCAGAAACCTTTCCACGAGCACCCAGGGATGTGCACCCAGCACCACGTGCACGCACACGCAGCTAGAGAAAAGCACCTACCTTTTCACACACTGATGCCTAAGCAAACGCGTGGCCACACACACGCACACATCCGCAAGCGCGCCTACTCCCATCTATTGAGGGAAAGACGGACGAGCTCTTTGGTTGCTCTTCACAGGCTTGTCCCTGATCTATAGCTGAGGGCAAACACTTGTGTGCTTGTGGGAGAGCCTGTGTCTTTCCTGGAAGCGTTTGGGAGTTTTGCTCAGACGCGTGTTTCCTCAAGTTCAAGAATCAAGATCTAGGATACCTGCAGACAGGTGCCTGTTTGTGTGGAGACAGTCTGTTTGAAACTGTGTTCCTCAGCGCCCGCTCTTTCTCCCCGTCGCTCCACACGCCTGGGAGTCCCTTTCTTTCTCTCCACAAGCACGTGTGTTGACTTCGTCGCACATGTGCATCTGCACAAGCGTTGAGCTCAGCAGAGCGTGTCTCTTGACACTTGATGTGCGTTGGCTGTGTCTGCCTGCTCCAGTGAAGAGAGAAACGGGAAATCATCTTGGTAGAGGCAACAAAGCAAAAGCGAGGCAGGATTGACATCTGCTCAACAGAGACGGATTCCCTGCGCTGACACAGTTCACAGTTACACGAGAAGCAATCTGAGCGGTCCGTCGACCGGAGACGTGTTTCCCAAGAGGTCGTTTAGCGAGTGAACAGCAGTGTGCGCGACTTTCAGGAGTGTGCCTGGAAAGTGCCAGAATCACCAGGAGCATCTGTGCAAAAGCTGCTGCCTCTGTGACCGCATTGAGGCACGTTCGCGTGTCTGCGAGTATATAGACGGCTCTTTCGCGTTCACTCCGAGGGAAACGGTCCGCTATTGCTTCTGTGCGCACAGACGCGATTCCCTTGTCTCTTGCGAACACAGGGAACTCTGTGCATCCAAATCTACAGGCTAAGGACGCGTCTGCATATGTTTTGGTGAACAATCGAGTGTGCGTGTTCTGACAGCTGCCTCTATGCAGACGTCTCCACAGAGCCACTTCTGAATGCCCCGCAGCCCAGGACTGAATGGATACACTAACAAGTGCACCGGTGTGAGCAACCACATATGCAGAAGGACGTCTTTCATCTCACAGAAGCGCGAACGTCTTGGCGTTCAAGCACATGGCAGAAACAAGGTGTGAACAGATGAGCTGCTGCTATTTTCTCCGTTCGGCATGCTTCGTTGTAGCTCTCTTGCCGGTCGCCGGCTTAGCGGCTTGCTTTGCGCGACTAGCTCTGGGGAGAGAAGGAGATAGCGCCGGAAACCTCGCCTTTTGCCTTCTTCGGCGCTGGAACCTGGTTGCTGCGCCTTCTCTTTGTCCATGTGCACACACACGATTCCTCAGCGAAAACCATGCAGAAACCTTTCCACGAGCACCCAGGGATGTGCACCCAGCACCACGTGCACGCACACGCAGCTAGAGAAAAGCACCTACCTTTTCACACACTGATGCCTAAGCAAACGCGTGGCCACACACACGCACACATCCGCAAGCGCGCCTACTCCCATCTATTGAGAGAAAGACGGACGAGCTCTTTGGTTGCTCTTCACAGGCTTGTCCCTGATCTATAGCTGAGGGCAAACACTTGTGTGCTTGTGGGAGAGCCTGTGTCTTTCCTGGAAGCGTTTGGGAGTTTTGCTCAGACGCGTGTTTCCTCAAGTTCAAGAATCAAGATCTAGGATACCTGCAGACAGGTGCCTGTTTGTGTGGAGACAGTCTGTTTGAAACTGTGTTCCTCAGCGCCCGCTCTTTCTCCCCGTCGCTCCACACGCCTGGGAGTCCCTTTCTTTCTCTCCACAAGCACGTGTGTTGACTTCGTCGCACATGTGCATCTGCACAAGCGTTGAGCTCAGCAGAGCGTGTCTCTTGACACTTGATGTGCGTTGGCTGTGTCTGCCTGCTCCAGTGAAGAGAGAAACGGGAAATCATCTTGGTAGAGGCAACAAAGCAAAAGCGAGGCAGGATTGACATCTGCTCAACAGAGACGGATTCCCTGCGCTGACACAGTTCACAGTTACACGAGAAGCAATCTGAGCGGTCCGTCGACCGGAGACGTGTTTCCCAAGAGGTCGTTTAGCGAGTGAACAGCAGTGTGCGCGACTTTCAGGAGTGTGCCTGGAAAGTGCCAGAATCACCAGGAGCATCTGTGCAAAAGCTGCTGCCTCTGTGACCGCATTGAGGCACGTTCGCGTGTCTGCGAGTATATAGACGGCTCTTTCGCGTTCACTCCGAGGGAAACGGTCCGCTATTGCTTCTGTGCGCACAGACGCGATTCCCTTGTCTCTTGCGAACACAGGGAACTCTGTGCATCCAAATCTACAGGCTAAGGACGCGTCTGCATATGTTTTGGTGAACAATCGAGTGTGCGTGTTCTGACAGCTGCCTCTATGCAGACGTCTCCACAGAGCCACTTCTGAATGCCCCGCAGCCCAGGACTGAATGGATACACTAACAAGTGCACCGGTGTGAGCAACCACATATGCAGAAGGACGTCTTTCATCTCACAGAAGCGCGAACGTCTTGGCGTTCAAGCACATGGCAGAAACAAGGTGTGAACAGATGAGCTGCTGCTATTTTCTCCGTTCGGCATGCTTCGTTGTAGCTCTCTTGCCGGTCGCCGGCTTAGCGGCTTGCTTTGCGCGACTAGCTCTGGGGAGAGAAGGAGATAGCGCCGGAAACCTCGCCTTTTGCCTTCTTCGGCGCTGGAACCTGGTTGCTGCGCCTTCTCTTTGTCCATGTGCACACACACGATTCCTCAGCGAAAACCATGCAGAAACCTTTCCACGAGCACCCAGGGATGTGCACCCAGCACCACGTGCACGCACACGCAGCTAGAGAAAAGCACCTACCTTTTCACACACTGATGCCTAAGCAAACGCGTGGCCACACACACGCACACATCCGCAAGCGCGCCTACTCCCATCTATTGAGAGAAAGACGGACGAGCTCTTTGGTTGCTCTTCACAGGCTTGTCCCTGATCTATAGCTGAGGGCAAACACTTGTGTGCTTGTGGGAGAGCCTGTGTCTTTCCTGGAAGCGTTTGGGAGTTTTGCTCAGACGCGTGTTTCCTCAAGTTCAAGAATCAAGATCTAGGATACCTGCAGACAGGTGCCTGTTTGTGTGGAGACAGTCTGTTTGAAACTGTGTTCCTCAGCGCCCGCTCTTTCTCCCCGTCGCTCCACACGCCTGGGAGTCCCTTTCTTTCTCTCCACAAGCACGTGTGTTGACTTCGTCGCACATGTGCATCTGCACAAGCGTTGAGCTCAGCAGAGCGTGTCTCTTGACACTTGATGTGCGTTGGCTGTGTCTGCCTGCTCCAGTGAAGAGAGAAACGGGAAATCATCTTGGTAGAGGCAACAAAGCAAAAGCGAGGCAGGATTGACATCTGCTCAACAGAGACGGATTCCCTGCGCTGACACAGTTCACAGTTACACGAGAAGCAATCTGAGCGGTCCGTCGACCGGAGACGTGTTTCCCAAGAGGTCGTTTAGCGAGTGAACAGCAGTGTGCGCGACTTTCAGGAGTGTGCCTGGAAAGTGCCAGAATCACCAGGAGCATCTGTGCAAAAGCTGCTGCCTCTGTGACCGCATTGAGGCACGTTCGCGTGTCTGCGAGTATATAGATGGCTCTTTCGCGTTCACTCCGAGGGAAACGGTCCGCTATTGCTTCTGTGCGCACAGACGCGATTCCCTTGTCTCTTGCGAACACAGGGAACTCTGTGCATCCAAATCTACAGGCTAAGGACGCGTCTGCATATGTTTTGGTGAACAATCGAGTGTGCGTGTTCTGACAGCTGCCTCTATGCAGACGTCTCCACAGAGCCACTTCTGAATGCCCCGCAGCCCAGGACTGAATGGATACACTAACAAGTGCACCGGTGTGAGCAACCACATATGCAGAAGGACGTCTTTCATCTCACAGAAGCGCGAACGTCTTGGCGTTCAAGCACATGGCAGAAACAAGGTGTGAACAGATGAGCTGCTGCTATTTTCTCCGTTCGGCATGCTTCGTTGTAGCTCTCTTGCCGGTCGCCGGCTTAGCGGCTTGCTTTGCGCGACTAGCTCTGGGGAGAGAAGGAGATAGCGCCGGAAACCTCGCCTTTTGCCTTCTTCGGCGCTGGAACCTGGTTGCTGCGCCTTCTCTTTGTCCATGTGCACACACACGATTCCTCAGCGAAAACCATGCAGAAACCTTTCCACGAGCACCCAGGGATGTGCACCCAGCACCACGTGCACGCACACGCAGCTAGAGAAAAGCACCTACCTTTTCACACACTGATGCCTAAGCAAACGCGTGGCCACACACACGCACACATCCGCAAGCGCGCCTACTCCCATCTATTGAGGGAAAGACGGACGAGCTCTTTGGTTGCTCTTCACAGGCTTGTCCCTGATCTATAGCTGAGGGCAAACACTTGTGTGCTTGTGGGAGAGCCTGTGTCTTTCCTGGAAGCGTTTGGGAGTTTTGCTCAGACGCGTGTTTCCTCAAGTTCAAGAATCAAGATCTAGGATACCTGCAGACAGGTGCCTGTTTGTGTGGAGACAGTCTGTTTGAAACTGTGTTCCTCAGCGCCCGCTCTTTCTCCCCGTCGCTCCACACGCCTGGGAGTCCCTTTCTTTCTCTCCACAAGCACGTGTGTTGACTTCGTCGCACATGTGCATCTGCACAAGCGTTGAGCTCAGCAGAGCGTGTCTCTTGACACTTGATGTGCGTTGGCTGTGTCTGCCTGCTCCAGTGAAGAGAGAAACGGGAAATCATCTTGGTAGAGGCAACAAAGCAAAAGCGAGGCAGGATTGACATCTGCTCAACAGAGACGGATTCCCTGCGCTGACACAGTTCACAGTTACACGAGAAGCAATCTGAGCGGTCCGTCGACCGGAGACGTGTTTCCCAAGAGGTCGTTTAGCGAGTGAACAGCAGTGTGCGCGACTTTCAGGAGTGTGCCTGGAAAGTGCCAGAATCACCAGGAGCATCTGTGCAAAAGCTGCTGCCTCTGTGACCGCATTGAGGCACGTTCGCGTGTCTGCGAGTATATAGACGGCTCTTTCGCGTTCACTCCGAGGGAAACGGTCCGCTATTGCTTCTGTGCGCACAGACGCGATTCCCTTGTCTCTTGCGAACACAGGGAACTCTGTGCATCCAAATCTACAGGCTAAGGACGCGTCTGCATATGTTTTGGTGAACAATCGAGTGTGCGTGTTCTGACAGCTGCCTCTATGCAGACGTCTCCACAGAGCCACTTCTGAATGCCCCGCAGCCCAGGACTGAATGGATACACTAACAAGTGCACCGGTGTGAGCAACCACATATGCAGAAGGACGTCTTTCATCTCACAGAAGCGCGAACGTCTTGGCGTTCAAGCACATGGCAGAAACAAGGTGTGAACAGATGAGCTGCTGCTATTTTCTCCGTTCGGCATGCTTCGTTGTAGCTCTCTTGCCGGTCGCCGGCTTAGCGGCTTGCTTTGCGCGACTAGCTCTGGGGAGAGAAGGAGATAGCGCCGGAAACCTCGCCTTTTGCCTTCTTCGGCGCTGGAACCTGGTTGCTGCGCCTTCTCTTTGTCCATGTGCACACACACGATTCCTCAGCGAAAACCATGCAGAAACCTTTCCACGAGCACCCAGGGATGTGCACCCAGCACCACGTGCACGCACACGCAGCTAGAGAAAAGCACCTACCTTTTCACACACTGATGCCTAAGCAAACGCGTGGCCACACACACGCACACATCCGCAAGCGCGCCTACTCCCATCTATTGAGGGAAAGACGGACGAGCTCTTTGGTTGCTCTTCACAGGCTTGTCCCTGATCTATAGCTGAGGGCAAACACTTGTGTGCTTGTGGGAGAGCCTGTGTCTTTCCTGGAAGCGTTTGGGAGTTTTGCTCAGACGCGTGTTTCCTCAAGTTCAAGAATCAAGATCTAGGATACCTGCAGACAGGTGCCTGTTTGTGTGGAGACAGTCTGTTTGAAACTGTGTTCCTCAGCGCCCGCTCTTTCTCCCCGTCGCTCCACACGCCTGGGAGTCCCTTTCTTTCTCTCCACAAGCACGTGTGTTGACTTCGTCGCACATGTGCATCTGCACAAGCGTTGAGCTCAGCAGAGCGTGTCTCTTGACACTTGATGTGCGTTGGCTGTGTCTGCCTGCTCCAGTGAAGAGAGAAACGGGAAATCATCTTGGTAGAGGCAACAAAGCAAAAGCGAGGCAGGATTGACATCTGCTCAACAGAGACGGATTCCCTGCGCTGACACAGTTCACAGTTACACGAGAAGCAATCTGAGCGGTCCGTCGACCGGAGACGTGTTTCCCAAGAGGTCGTTTAGCGAGTGAACAGCAGTGTGCGCGACTTTCAGGAGTGTGCCTGGAAAGTGCCAGAATCACCAGGAGCATCTGTGCAAAAGCTGCTGCCTCTGTGACCGCATTGAGGCACGTTCGCGTGTCTGCGAGTATATAGACGGCTCTTTCGCGTTCACTCCGAGGGAAACGGTCCGCTATTGCTTCTGTGCGCACAGACGCGATTCCCTTGTCTCTTGCGAACACAGGGAACTCTGTGCATCCAAATCTACAGGCTAAGGACGCGTCTGCATATGTTTTGGTGAACAATCGAGTGTGCGTGTTCTGACAGCTGCCTCTATGCAGACGTCTCCACAGAGCCACTTCTGAATGCCCCGCAGCCCAGGACTGAATGGATACACTAACAAGTGCACCGGTGTGAGCAACCACATATGCAGAAGGACGTCTTTCATCTCACAGAAGCGCGAACGTCTTGGCGTTCAAGCACATGGCAGAAACAAGGTGTGAACAGATGAGCTGCTGCTATTTTCTCCGTTCGGCATGCTTCGTTGTAGCTCTCTTGCCGGTCGCCGGCTTAGCGGCTTGCTTTGCGCGACTAGCTCTGGGGAGAGAAGGAGATAGCGCCGGAAACCTCGCCTTTTGCCTTCTTCGGCGCTGGAACCTGGTTGCTGCGCCTTCTCTTTGTCCATGTGCACACACACGATTCCTCAGCGAAAACCATGCAGAAACCTTTCCACGAGCACCCAGGGATGTGCACCCAGCACCACGTGCACGCACACGCAGCTAGAGAAAAGCACCTACCTTTTCACACACTGATGCCTAAGCAAACGCGTGGCCACACACACGCACACATCCGCAAGCGCGCCTACTCCCATCTATTGAGGGAAAGACATACGAGCAACGTCCTGACAGGCTTGAGGGGAAAAACGTCCGTTGACGGTTGGCGTACTGCACGCCCGCCTACGGGGCTGCAGGGGAATCCACATTTGGAAGGTACCTGAAGATGTGTGCCTGTTCTTGGAGCTCCGCTAGTAGGGTAGCAAAGACACTCGTAGGCAGTACTGAATGCTGCTCCGTGCTACTTCTCCTCCGCTGGCAAATGCTTCACAGTCGCCCTAGGAAAGACGTTTAACAATCGATCTCCAAGAGGAACGAAACACATGATGCCATAAGGCGAAAGAATAGCAGGGCATCTCTTCACAGGCTTGTCCCTGATCTATAGCTGAGGGCAAACACTTGTGTGCTTGTGGGAGAGCCTGTGTCTTTCCTGGAAGCGTTTGGGAGTTTTGCTCAGACGCGTGTTTCCTCAAGTTCAAGAATCAAGATCTAGGATACCTGCAGACAGGTGCCTGTTTGTGTGGAGACAGTCTGTTTGAAACTGTGTTCCTCAGCGCCCGCTCTTTCTCCCCGTCGCTCCACACGCCTGGGAGTCCCTTTCTTTCTCTCCACAAGCACGTGTGTTGACTTCGTCGCACATGTGCATCTGCACAAGCGTTGAGCTCAGCAGAGCGTGTCTCTTGACACTTGATGTGCGTTGGCTGTGTCTGCCTGCTCCAGTGAAGAGAGAAACGGGAAATCATCTTGGTAGAGGCAACAAAGCAAAAGCGAGGCAGGATTGACATCTGCTCAACAGAGACGGATTCCCTGCGCTGACACAGTTCACAGTTACACGAGAAGCAATCTGAGCGGTCCGTCGACCGGAGACGTGTTTCCCAAGAGGTCGTTTAGCGAGTGAACAGCAGTGTGCGCGACTTTCAGGAGTGTGCCTGGAAAGTGCCAGAATCACCAGGAGCATCTGTGCAAAAGCTGCTGCCTCTGTGACCGCATTGAGGCACGTTCGCGTGTCTGCGAGTATATAGACGGCTCTTTCGCGTTCACTCCGAGGGAAACGGTCCGCTATTGCTTCTGTGCGCACAGACGCGATTCCCTTGTCTCTTGCGAACACAGGGAACTCTGTGCATCCAAATCTACAGGCTAAGGACGCGTCTGCATATGTTTTGGTGAACAATCGAGTGTGCGTGTTCTGACAGCTGCCTCTATGCAGACGTCTCCACAGAGCCACTTCTGAATGCCCCGCAGCCCAGGACTGAATGGATACACTAACAAGTGCACCGGTGTGAGCAACCACATATGCAGAAGGACGTCTTTCATCTCACAGAAGCGCGAACGTCTTGGCGTTCAAGCACATGGCAGAAACAAGGTGTGAACAGATGAGCTGCTGCTATTTTCTCCGTTCGGCATGCTTCGTTGTAGCTCTCTTGCCGGTCGCCGGCTTAGCGGCTTGCTTTGCGCGACTAGCTCTGGGGAGAGAAGGAGATAGCGCCGGAAACCTCGCCTTTTGCCTTCTTCGGCGCTGGAACCTGGTTGCTGCGCCTTCTCTTTGTCCATGTGCACACACACGATTCCTCAGCGAAAACCATGCAGAAACCTTTCCACGAGCACCCAGGGATGTGCACCCAGCACCACGTGCACGCACACGCAGCTAGAGAAAAGCACCTACCTTTTCACACACTGATGCCTAAGCAAACGCGTGGCCACACACACGCACACATCCGCAAGCGCGCCTACTCCCATCTATTGAGGGAAAGACGGACGAGCTCTTTGGTTGCTCTTCACAGGCTTGTCCCTGATCTATAGCTGAGGGCAAACACTTGTGTGCTTGTGGGAGAGCCTGTGTCTTTCCTGGAAGCGTTTGGGAGTTTTGCTCAGACGCGTGTTTCCTCAAGTTCAAGAATCAAGATCTAGGATACCTGCAGACAGGTGCCTGTTTGTGTGGAGACAGTCTGTTTGAAACTGTGTTCCTCAGCGCCCGCTCTTTCTCCCCGTCGCTCCACACGCCTGGGAGTCCCTTTCTTTCTCTCCACAAGCACGTGTGTTGACTTCGTCGCACATGTGCATCTGCACAAGCGTTGAGCTCAGCAGAGCGTGTCTCTTGACACTTGATGTGCGTTGGCTGTGTCTGCCTGCTCCAGTGAAGAGAGAAACGGGAAATCATCTTGGTAGAGGCAACAAAGCAAAAGCGAGGCAGGATTGACATCTGCTCAACAGAGACGGATTCCCTGCGCTGACACAGTTCACAGTTACACGAGAAGCAATCTGAGCGGTCCGTCGACCGGAGACGTGTTTCCCAAGAGGTCGTTTAGCGAGTGAACAGCAGTGTGCGCGACTTTCAGGAGTGTGCCTGGAAAGTGCCAGAATCACCAGGAGCATCTGTGCAAAAGCTGCTGCCTCTGTGACCGCATTGAGGCACGTTCGCGTGTCTGCGAGTATATAGACGGCTCTTTCGCGTTCACTCCGAGGGAAACGGTCCGCTATTGCTTCTGTGCGCACAGACGCGATTCCCTTGTCTCTTGCGAACACAGGGAACTCTGTGCATCCAAATCTACAGGCTAAGGACGCGTCTGCATATGTTTTGGTGAACAATCGAGTGTGCGTGTTCTGACAGCTGCCTCTATGCAGACGTCTCCACAGAGCCACTTCTGAATGCCCCGCAGCCCAGGACTGAATGGATACACTAACAAGTGCACCGGTGTGAGCAACCACATATGCAGAAGGACGTCTTTCATCTCACAGAAGCGCGAACGTCTTGGCGTTCAAGCACATGGCAGAAACAAGGTGTGAACAGATGAGCTGCTGCTATTTTCTCCGTTCGGCATGCTTCGTTGTAGCTCTCTTGCCGGTCGCCGGCTTAGCGGCTTGCTTTGCGCGACTAGCTCTGGGGAGAGAAGGAGATAGCGCCGGAAACCTCGCCTTTTGCCTTCTTCGGCGCTGGAACCTGGTTGCTGCGCCTTCTCTTTGTCCATGTGCACACACACGATTCCTCAGCGAAAACCATGCAGAAACCTTTCCACGAGCACCCAGGGATGTGCACCCAGCACCACGTGCACGCACACGCAGCTAGAGAAAAGCACCTACCTTTTCACACACTGATGCCTAAGCAAACGCGTGGCCACACACACGCACACATCCGCAAGCGCGCCTACTCCCATCTATTGAGGGAAAGACGGACGAGCAACGTCCTGACAGGCTTGAGGGGAAAAACGTCCGTTGACGGTTGGCGTACTGCACGCCCGCCTACGGGGCTGCAGGGGAATCCACATTTGGAAGGTACCTGAAGATGTGTGCCTGTTCTTGGAGCTCCGCTAGTAGGGTAGCAAAGACACTCGTAGGCAGTACTGAATGCTGCTCCGTGCTACTTCTCCTCCGCTGGCAAATGCTTCACAGTCGCCCTAGGAAAGACGTTTAACAATCGATCTCCAAGAGGAACGAAACACATGATGCCATAAGGCGAAAGAATAGCAGGGCATCTCTTCACAGGCTTGTCCCTGATCTATAGCTGAGGGCAAACACTTGTGTGCTTGTGGGAGAGCCTGTGTCTTTCCTGGAAGCGTTTGGGAGTTTTGCTCAGACGCGTGTTTCCTCAAGTTCAAGAATCAAGATCTAGGATACCTGCAGACAGGTGCCTGTTTGTGTGGAGACAGTCTGTTTGAAACTGTGTTCCTCAGCGCCCGCTCTTTCTCCCCGTCGCTCCACACGCCTGGGAGTCCCTTTCTTTCTCTCCACAAGCACGTGTGTTGACTTCGTCGCACATGTGCATCTGCACAAGCGTTGAGCTCAGCAGAGCGTGTCTCTTGACACTTGATGTGCGTTGGCTGTGTCTGCCTGCTCCAGTGAAGAGAGAAACGGGAAATCATCTTGGTAGAGGCAACAAAGCAAAAGCGAGGCAGGATTGACATCTGCTCAACAGAGACGGATTCCCTGCGCTGACACAGTTCACAGTTACACGAGAAGCAATCTGAGCGGTCCGTCGACCGGAGACGTGTTTCCCAAGAGGTCGTTTAGCGAGTGAACAGCAGTGTGCGCGACTTTCAGGAGTGTGCCTGGAAAGTGCCAGAATCACCAGGAGCATCTGTGCAAAAGCTGCTGCCTCTGTGACCGCATTGAGGCACGTTCGCGTGTCTGCGAGTATATAGACGGCTCTTTCGCGTTCACTCCGAGGGAAACGGTCCGCTATTGCTTCTGTGCGCACAGACGCGATTCCCTTGTCTCTTGCGAACACAGGGAACTCTGTGCATCCAAATCTACAGGCTAAGGACGCGTCTGCATATGTTTTGGTGAACAATCGAGTGTGCGTGTTCTGACAGCTGCCTCTATGCAGACGTCTCCACAGAGCCACTTCTGAATGCCCCGCAGCCCAGGACTGAATGGATACACTAACAAGTGCACCGGTGTGAGCAACCACATATGCAGAAGGACGTCTTTCATCTCACAGAAGCGCGAACGTCTTGGCGTTCAAGCACATGGCAGAAACAAGGTGTGAACAGATGAGCTGCTGCTATTTTCTCCGTTCGGCATGCTTCGTTGTAGCTCTCTTGCCGGTCGCCGGCTTAGCGGCTTGCTTTGCGCGACTAGCTCTGGGGAGAGAAGGAGATAGCGCCGGAAACCTCGCCTTTTGCCTTCTTCGGCGCTGGAACCTGGTTGCTGCGCCTTCTCTTTGTCCATGTGCACACACACGATTCCTCAGCGAAAACCATGCAGAAACCTTTCCACGAGCACCCAGGGATGTGCACCCAGCACCACGTGCACGCACACGCAGCTAGAGAAAAGCACCTACCTTTTCACACACTGATGCCTAAGCAAACGCGTGGCCACACACACGCACACATCCGCAAGCGCGCCTACTCCCATCTATTGAGGGAAAGACGGACGAGCTCTTTGGTTGCTCTTCACAGGCTTGTCCCTGATCTATAGCTGAGGGCAAACACTTGTGTGCTTGTGGGAGAGCCTGTGTCTTTCCTGGAAGCGTTTGGGAGTTTTGCTCAGACGCGTGTTTCCTCAAGTTCAAGAATCAAGATCTAGGATACCTGCAGACAGGTGCCTGTTTGTGTGGAGACAGTCTGTTTGAAACTGTGTTCCTCAGCGCCCGCTCTTTCTCCCCGTCGCTCCACACGCCTGGGAGTCCCTTTCTTTCTCTCCACAAGCACGTGTGTTGACTTCGTCGCACATGTGCATCTGCACAAGCGTTGAGCTCAGCAGAGCGTGTCTCTTGACACTTGATGTGCGTTGGCTGTGTCTGCCTGCTCCAGTGAAGAGAGAAACGGGAAATCATCTTGGTAGAGGCAACAAAGCAAAAGCGAGGCAGGATTGACATCTGCTCAACAGAGACGGATTCCCTGCGCTGACACAGTTCACAGTTACACGAGAAGCAATCTGAGCGGTCCGTCGACCGGAGACGTGTTTCCCAAGAGGTCGTTTAGCGAGTGAACAGCAGTGTGCGCGACTTTCAGGAGTGTGCCTGGAAAGTGCCAGAATCACCAGGAGCATCTGTGCAAAAGCTGCTGCCTCTGTGACCGCATTGAGGCACGTTCGCGTGTCTGCGAGTATATAGACGGCTCTTTCGCGTTCACTCCGAGGGAAACGGTCCGCTATTGCTTCTGTGCGCACAGACGCGATTCCCTTGTCTCTTGCGAACACAGGGAACTCTGTGCATCCAAATCTACAGGCTAAGGACGCGTCTGCATATGTTTTGGTGAACAATCGAGTGTGCGTGTTCTGACAGCTGCCTCTATGCAGACGTCTCCACAGAGCCACTTCTGAATGCCCCGCAGCCCAGGACTGAATGGATACACTAACAAGTGCACCGGTGTGAGCAACCACATATGCAGAAGGACGTCTTTCATCTCACAGAAGCGCGAACGTCTTGGCGTTCAAGCACATGGCAGAAACAAGGTGTGAACAGATGAGCTGCTGCTATTTTCTCCGTTCGGCATGCTTCGTTGTAGCTCTCTTGCCGGTCGCCGGCTTAGCGGCTTGCTTTGCGCGACTAGCTCTGGGGAGAGAAGGAGATAGCGCCGGAAACCTCGCCTTTTGCCTTCTTCGGCGCTGGAACCTGGTTGCTGCGCCTTCTCTTTGTCCATGTGCACACACACGATTCCTCAGCGAAAACCATGCAGAAACCTTTCCACGAGCACCCAGGGATGTGCACCCAGCACCACGTGCACGCACACGCAGCTAGAGAAAAGCACCTACCTTTTCACACACTGATGCCTAAGCAAACGCGTGGCCACACACACGCACACATCCGCAAGCGCGCCTACTCCCATCTATTGAGGGAAAGACGGACGAGCTCTTTGGTTGCTCTTCACAGGCTTGTCCCTGATCTATAGCTGAGGGCAAACACTTGTGTGCTTGTGGGAGAGCCTGTGTCTTTCCTGGAAGCGTTTGGGAGTTTTGCTCAGACGCGTGTTTCCTCAAGTTCAAGAATCAAGATCTAGGATACCTGCAGACAGGTGCCTGTTTGTGTGGAGACAGTCTGTTTGAAACTGTGTTCCTCAGCGCCCGCTCTTTCTCCCCGTCGCTCCACACGCCTGGGAGTCCCTTTCTTTCTCTCCACAAGCACGTGTGTTGACTTCGTCGCACATGTGCATCTGCACAAGCGTTGAGCTCAGCAGAGCGTGTCTCTTGACACTTGATGTGCGTTGGCTGTGTCTGCCTGCTCCAGTGAAGAGAGAAACGGGAAATCATCTTGGTAGAGGCAACAAAGCAAAAGCGAGGCAGGATTGACATCTGCTCAACAGAGACGGATTCCCTGCGCTGACACAGTTCACAGTTACACGAGAAGCAATCTGAGCGGTCCGTCGACCGGAGACGTGTTTCCCAAGAGGTCGTTTAGCGAGTGAACAGCAGTGTGCGCGACTTTCAGGAGTGTGCCTGGAAAGTGCCAGAATCACCAGGAGCATCTGTGCAAAAGCTGCTGCCTCTGTGACCGCATTGAGGCACGTTCGCGTGTCTGCGAGTATATAGACGGCTCTTTCGCGTTCACTCCGAGGGAAACGGTCCGCTATTGCTTCTGTGCGCACAGACGCGATTCCCTTGTCTCTTGCGAACACAGGGAACTCTGTGCATCCAAATCTACAGGCTAAGGACGCGTCTGCATATGTTTTGGTGAACAATCGAGTGTGCGTGTTCTGACAGCTGCCTCTATGCAGACGTCTCCACAGAGCCACTTCTGAATGCCCCGCAGCCCAGGACTGAATGGATACACTAACAAGTGCACCGGTGTGAGCAACCACATATGCAGAAGGACGTCTTTCATCTCACAGAAGCGCGAACGTCTTGGCGTTCAAGCACATGGCAGAAACAAGGTGTGAACAGATGAGCTGCTGCTATTTTCTCCGTTCGGCATGCTTCGTTGTAGCTCTCTTGCCGGTCGCCGGCTTAGCGGCTTGCTTTGCGCGACTAGCTCTGGGGAGAGAAGGAGATAGCGCCGGAAACCTCGCCTTTTGCCTTCTTCGGCGCTGGAACCTGGTTGCTGCGCCTTCTCTTTGTCCATGTGCACACACACGATTCCTCAGCGAAAACCATGCAGAAACCTTTCCACGAGCACCCAGGGATGTGCACCCAGCACCACGTGCACGCACACGCAGCTAGAGAAAAGCACCTACCTTTTCACACACTGATGCCTAAGCAAACGCGTGGCCACACACACGCACACATCCGCAAGCGCGCCTACTCCCATCTATTGAGGGAAAGACGGACGAGCTCTTTGGTTGCTCTTCACAGGCTTGTCCCTGATCTATAGCTGAGGGCAAACACTTGTGTGCTTGTGGGAGAGCCTGTGTCTTTCCTGGAAGCATTTGGGAGTTTTGCTCAGACGCGTGTTTCCTCAAGTTCAAGAATCAAGATCTAGGATACCTGCAGACAGGTGCCTGTTTGTGTGGAGACAGTCTGTTTGAAACTGTGTTCCTCAGCGCCCGCTCTTTCTCCCCGTCGCTCCACACGCCTGGGAGTCCCTTTCTTTCTCTCCACAAGCACGTGTGTTGACTTCGTCGCACATGTGCATCTGCACAAGCGTTGAGCTCAGCAGAGCGTGTCTCTTGACACTTGATGTGCGTTGGCTGTGTCTGCCTGCTCCAGTGAAGAGAGAAACGGGAAATCATCTTGGTAGAGGCAACAAAGCAAAAGCGAGGCAGGATTGACATCTGCTCAACAGAGACGGATTCCCTGCGCTGACACAGTTCACAGTTACACGAGAAGCAATCTGAGCGGTCCGTCGACCGGAGACGTGTTTCCCAAGAGGTCGTTTAGCGAGTGAACAGCAGTGTGCGCGACTTTCAGGAGTGTGCCTGGAAAGTGCCAGAATCACCAGGAGCATCTGTGCAAAAGCTGCTGCCTCTGTGACCGCATTGAGGCACGTTCGCGTGTCTGCGAGTATATAGACGGCTCTTTCGCGTTCACTCCGAG
The DNA here is from genome assembly GCF_037038585.1 of Patagioenas fasciata. Lineage (NCBI taxonomy): Eukaryota > Metazoa > Chordata > Aves > Columbiformes > Columbidae > Patagioenas > Patagioenas fasciata. Next base: position 42,048 of record NW_027288608.1, read on the forward strand.
GGAAACGGTCCGCTATTGCTTCTGTGCGCACAGACGCGATTCCCTTGTCTCTTGCGAACACAGGGAACTCTGTGCATCCAAATCTACAGGCTAAGGACGCGTCTGCATATGTTTTGGTGAACAATCGAGTGTGCGTGTTCTGACAGCTGCCTCTATGCAGACGTCTCCACAGAGCCACTTCTGAATGCCCCGCAGCCCAGGACTGAATGGATACACTAACAAGTGCACCGGTGTGAGCAACCACATATGCAGAAGGACGTCTTTCATCTCACAGAAGCGCGAACGTCTTGGCGTTCAAGCACATGGCAGAAACAAGGTGTGAACAGATGAGCTGCTGCTATTTTCTCCGTTCGGCATGCTTCGTTGTAGCTCTCTTGCCGGTCGCCGGCTTAGCGGCTTGCTTTGCGCGACTAGCTCTGGGGAGAGAAGGAGATAGCGCCGGAAACCTCGCCTTTTGCCTTCTTCGGCGCTGGAACCTGGTTGCTGCGCCTTCTCTTTGTCCATGTGCACACACACGATTCCTCAGCGAAAACCATGCAGAAACCTTTCCACGAGCACCCAGGGATGTGCACCCAGCACCACGTGCACGCACACGCAGCTAGAGAAAAGCACCTACCTTTTCACACACTGATGCCTAAGCAAACGCGTGGCCACACACACGCACACATCCGCAAGCGCGCCTACTCCCATCTATTGAGGGAAAGACGGACGAGCTCTTTGGTTGCTCTTCACAGGCTTGTCCCTGATCTATAGCTGAGGGCAAACACTTGTGTGCTTGTGGGAGAGCCTGTGTCTTTCCTGGAAGCGTTTGGGAGTTTTGCTCAGACGCGTGTTTCCTCAAGTTCAAGAATCAAGATCTAGGATACCTGCAGACAGGTGCCTGTTTGTGTGGAGACAGTCTGTTTGAAACTGTGTTCCTCAGCGCCCGCTCTTTCTCCCCGTCGCTCCACACGCCTGGGAGTCCCTTTCTTTCTCTCCACAAGCACGTGTGTTGACTTCGTCGCACATGTGCATCTGCACAAGCGTTGAGCTCAGCAGAGCGTGTCTCTTGACACTTGATGTGCGTTGGCTGTGTCTGCCTGCTCCAGTGAAGAGAGAAACGGGAAATCATCTTGGTAGAGGCAACAAAGCAAAAGCGAGGCAGGATTGACATCTGCTCAACAGAGACGGATTCCCTGCGCTGACACAGTTCACAGTTACACGAGAAGCAATCTGAGCGGTCCGTCGACCGGAGACGTGTTTCCCAAGAGGTCGTTTAGCGAGTGAACAGCAGTGTGCGCGACTTTCAGGAGTGTGCCTGGAAAGTGCCAGAATCACCAGGAGCATCTGTGCAAAAGCTGCTGCCTCTGTGACCGCATTGAGGCACGTTCGCGTGTCTGCGAGTATATAGACGGCTCTTTCGCGTTCACTCCGAGGGAAACGGTCCGCTATTGCTTCTGTGCGCACAGACGCGATTCCCTTGTCTCTTGCGAACACAGGGAACTCTGTGCATCCAAATCTACAGGCTAAGGACGCGTCTGCATATGTTTTGGTGAACAATCGAGTGTGCGTGTTCTGACAGCTGCCTCTATGCAGACGTCTCCACAGAGCCACTTCTGAATGCCCCGCAGCCCAGGACTGAATGGATACACTAACAAGTGCACCGGTGTGAGCAACCACATATGCAGAAGGACGTCTTTCATCTCACAGAAGCGCGAACGTCTTGGCGTTCAAGCACATGGCAGAAACAAGGTGTGAACAGATGAGCTGCTGCTATTTTCTCCGTTCGGCATGCTTCGTTGTAGCTCTCTTGCCGGTCGCCGGCTTAGCGGCTTGCTTTGCGCGACTAGCTCTGGGGAGAGAAGGAGATAGCGCCGGAAACCTCGCCTTTTGCCTTCTTCGGCGCTGGAACCTGGTTGCTGCGCCTTCTCTTTGTCCATGTGCACACACACGATTCCTCAGCGAAAACCATGCAGAAACCTTTCCACGAGCACCCAGGGATGTGCACCCAGCACCACGTGCACGCACACGCAGCTAGAGAAAAGCACCTACCTTTTCACACACTGATGCCTAAGCAAACGCGTGGCCACACACACGCACACATCCGCAAGCGCGCCTACTCCCATCTATTGAGGGAAAGACGGACGAGCTCTTTGGTTGCTCTTCACAGGCTTGTCCCTGATCTATAGCTGAGGGCAAACACTTGTGTGCTTGTGGGAGAGCCTGTGTCTTTCCTGGAAGCGTTTGGGAGTTTTGCTCAGACGCGTGTTTCCTCAAGTTCAAGAATCAAGATCTAGGATACCTGCAGACAGGTGCCTGTTTGTGTGGAGACAGTCTGTTTGAAACTGTGTTCCTCAGCGCCCGCTCTTTCTCCCCGTCGCTCCACACGCCTGGGAGTCCCTTTCTTTCTCTCCACAAGCACGTGTGTTGACTTCGTCGCACATGTGCATCTGCACAAGCGTTGAGCTCAGCAGAGCGTGTCTCTTGACACTTGATGTGCGTTGGCTGTGTCTGCCTGCTCCAGTGAAGAGAGAAACGGGAAATCATCTTGGTAGAGGCAACAAAGCAAAAGCGAGGCAGGATTGACATCTGCTCAACAGAGACGGATTCCCTGCGCTGACACAGTTCACAGTTACACGAGAAGCAATCTGAGCGGTCCGTCGACCGGAGACGTGTTTCCCAAGAGGTCGTTTAGCGAGTGAACAGCAGTGTGCGCGACTTTCAGGAGTGTGCCTGGAAAGTGCCAGAATCACCAGGAGCATCTGTGCAAAAGCTGCTGCCTCTGTGACCGCATTGAGGCACGTTCGCGTGTCTGCGAGTATATAGACGGCTCTTTCGCGTTCACTCCGAGGGAAACGGTCCGCTATTGCTTCTGTGCGCACAGACGCGATTCCCTTGTCTCTTGCGAACACAGGGAACTCTGTGCATCCAAATCTACAGGCTAAGGACGCGTCTGCATATGTTTTGGTGAACAATCGAGTGTGCGTGTTCTGACAGCTGCCTCTATGCAGACGTCTCCACAGAGCCACTTCTGAATGCCCCGCAGCCCAGGACTGAATGGATACACTAACAAGTGCACCGGTGTGAGCAACCACATATGCAGAAGGACGTCTTTCATCTCACAGAAGCGCGAACGTCTTGGCGTTCAAGCACATGGCAGAAACAAGGTGTGAACAGATGAGCTGCTGCTATTTTCTCCGTTCGGCATGCTTCGTTGTAGCTCTCTTGCCGGTCGCCGGCTTAGCGGCTTGCTTTGCGCGACTAGCTCTGGGGAGAGAAGGAGATAGCGCCGGAAACCTCGCCTTTTGCCTTCTTCGGCGCTGGAACCTGGTTGCTGCGCCTTCTCTTTGTCCATGTGCACACACACGATTCCTCAGCGAAAACCATGCAGAAACCTTTCCACGAGCACCCAGGGATGTGCACCCAGCACCACGTGCACGCACACGCAGCTAGAGAAAAGCACCTACCTTTTCACACACTGATGCCTAAGCAAACGCGTGGCCACACACACGCACACATCCGCAAGCGCGCCTACTCCCATCTATTGAGGGAAAGACGGACGAGCTCTTTGGTTGCTCTTCACAGGCTTGTCCCTGATCTATAGCTGAGGGCAAACACTTGTGTGCTTGTGGGAGAGCCTGTGTCTTTCCTGGAAGCGTTTGGGAGTTTTGCTCAGACGCGTGTTTCCTCAAGTTCAAGAATCAAGATCTAGGATACCTGCAGACAGGTGCCTGTTTGTGTGGAGACAGTCTGTTTGAAACTGTGTTCCTCAGCGCCCGCTCTTTCTCCCCGTCGCTCCACACGCCTGGGAGTCCCTTTCTTTCTCTCCACAAGCACGTGTGTTGACTTCGTCGCACATGTGCATCTGCACAAGCGTTGAGCTCAGCAGAGCGTGTCTCTTGACACTTGATGTGCGTTGGCTGTGTCTGCCTGCTCCAGTGAAGAGAGAAACGGGAAATCATCTTGGTAGAGGCAACAAAGCAAAAGCGAGGCAGGATTGACATCTGCTCAACAGAGACGGATTCCCTGCGCTGACACAGTTCACAGTTACACGAGAAGCAATCTGAGCGGTCCGTCGACCGGAGACGTGTTTCCCAAGAGGTCGTTTAGCGAGTGAACAGCAGTGTGCGCGACTTTCAGGAGTGTGCCTGGAAAGTGCCAGAATCACCAGGAGCATCTGTGCAAAAGCTGCTGCCTCTGTGACCGCATTGAGGCACGTTCGCGTGTCTGCGAGTATATAGACGGCTCTTTCGCGTTCACTCCGAGGGAAACGGTCCGCTATTGCTTCTGTGCGCACAGACGCGATTCCCTTGTCTCTTGCGAACACAGGGAACTCTGTGCATCCAAATCTACAGGCTAAGGACGCGTCTGCATATGTTTTGGTGAACAATCGAGTGTGCGTGTTCTGACAGCTGCCTCTATGCAGACGTCTCCACAGAGCCACTTCTGAATGCCCCGCAGCCCAGGACTGAATGGATACACTAACAAGTGCACCGGTGTGAGCAACCACATATGCAGAAGGACGTCTTTCATCTCACAGAAGCGCGAACGTCTTGGCGTTCAAGCACATGGCAGAAACAAGGTGTGAACAGATGAGCTGCTGCTATTTTCTCCGTTCGGCATGCTTCGTTGTAGCTCTCTTGCCGGTCGCCGGCTTAGCGGCTTGCTTTGCGCGACTAGCTCTGGGGAGAGAAGGAGATAGCGCCGGAAACCTCGCCTTTTGCCTTCTTCGGCGCTGGAACCTGGTTGCTGCGCCTTCTCTTTGTCCTTGTGCACACACACGATTCCTCAGCGAAAACCATGCAGAAACCTTTCCACGAGCACCCAGGGATGTGCACCCAGCACCACGTGCACGCACACGCAGCTAGAGAAAAGCACCTACCTTTTCACACACTGAAGCCTAAGCAAACGCGTGGCCACACACACGCACACATCCGCAAGCGCGCCTACTCCCATCTATTGAGGGAAAGACGGACGAGCAACGTCCTGACAGGCTTGAGGGGAAAACCGTCCGTTGACGGTTGGCGTACTGCACGCCCGCCTACGGGGCTGCAGGGGAATCCACATTTGGAAGGTACCTGAAGATGTGTGCCTGTTCTTGGAGCTCCGCTAGTAGGGTAGCAAAGACACTCGTAGGCAGTACTGAATGCTGCTCCGTGCTACTTCTCCTCCGCTGGCAAATGCTTCACAGTCGCCCTAGGAAAGACGTTTAACAATCGATCTCCAAGAGGAACGAAACACATGATGCCATAAGGCGAAAGAATAGCAGGGCATCTCTTCACAGGCTTGTCCCTGATCTATAGCTGAGGGCAAACACTTGTGTGCTTGTGGGAGAGCCTGTGTCTTTCCTGGAAGCGTTTGGGAGTTTTGCTCAGACGCGTGTTTCCTCAAGTTCAAGAATCAAGATGTAGGATACCTGCAGACAGGTGCCTGTTTGTGTGGAGACAGTCTGTTTGAAACTGTGTTCCTCAGCGCCCGCTCTTTCTCCCCGTCGCTCCACACGCCTGGGAGTCCCTTTCTTTCTCTCCACAAGCACGTGTGTTGACTTCGTCGCACATGTGCATCTGCACAAGCGTTGAGCTCAGCAGAGCGTGTCTCTTGACACTTGATGTGCGTTGGCTGTGTCTGCCTGCTCCAGTGAAGAGAGAAACGGGAAATCATCTTGGTAGAGGCAACAAAGCAAAAGCGAGGCAGGATTGACATCTGCTCAACAGAGACGGATTCCCTGCGCTGACACAGTTCACAGTTACACGAGAAGCAATCTGAGCGGTCCGTCGACCGGAGACGTGTTTCCCAAGAGGTCGTTTAGCGAGTGAACAGCAGTGTGCGCGACTTTCAGGAGTGTGCCTGGAAAGTGCCAGAATCACCAGGAGCATCTGTGCAAAAGCTGCTGCCTCTGTGACCGCATTGAGGCACGTTCGCGTGTCTGCGAGTATATAGACGGCTCTTTCGCGTTCACTCCGAGGGAAACGGTCCGCTATTGCTTCTGTGCGCACAGACGCGATTCCCTTGTCTCTTGCGAACACAGGGAACTCTGTGCATCCAAATCTACAGGCTAAGGACGCGTCTGCATATGTTTTGGTGAACAATCGAGTGTGCGTGTTCTGACAGCTGCCTCTATGCAGACGTCTCCACAGAGCCACTTCTGAATGCCCCGCAGCCCAGGACTGAATGGATACACTAACAAGTGCACCGGTGTGAGCAACCACATATGCAGAAGGACGTCTTTCATCTCACAGAAGCGCGAACGTCTTGGCGTTCAAGCACATGGCAGAAACAAGGTGTGAACAGATGAGCTGCTGCTATTTTCTCCGTTCGGCATGCTTCGTTGTAGCTCTCTTGCCGGTCGCCGGCTTAGCGGCTTGCTTTGCGCGACTAGCTCTGGGGAGAGAAGGAGATAGCGCCGGAAACCTCGCCTTTTGCCTTCTTCGGCGCTGGAACCTGGTTGCTGCGCCTTCTCTTTGTCCATGTGCACACACACGATTCCTCAGCGAAAACCATGCAGAAACCTTTCCACGAGCACCCAGGGATGTGCACCCAGCACCACGTGCACGCACACGCAGCTAGAGAAAAGCACCTACCTTTTCACACACTGATGCCTAAGCAAACGCGTGGCCACACACACGCACACATCCGCAAGCGCGCCTACTCCCATCTATTGAGGGAAAGACGGACGAGCTCTTTGGTTGCTCTTCACAGGCTTGTCCCTGATCTATAGCTGAGGGCAAACACTTGTGTGCTTGTGGGAGAGCCTGTGTCTTTCCTGGAAGCGTTTGGGAGTTTTGCTCAGACGCGTGTTTCCTCAAGTTCAAGAATCAAGATCTAGGATACCTGCAGACAGGTGCCTGTTTGTGTGGAGACAGTCTGTTTGAAACTGTGTTCCTCAGCGCCCGCTCTTTCTCCCCGTCGCTCCACACGCCTGGGAGTCCCTTTCTTTCTCTCCACAAGCACGTGTGTTGACTTCGTCGCACATGTGCATCTGCACAAGCGTTGAGCTCAGCAGAGCGTGTCTCTTGACACTTGATGTGCGTTGGCTGTGTCTGCCTGCTCCAGTGAAGAGAGAAACGGGAAATCATCTTGGTAGAGGCAACAAAGCAAAAGCGAGGCAGGATTGACATCTGCTCAACAGAGACGGATTCCCTGCGCTGACACAGTTCACAGTTACACGAGAAGCAATCTGAGCGGTCCGTCGACCGGAGACGTGTTTCCCAAGAGGTCGTTTAGCGAGTGAACAGCAGTGTGCGCGACTTTCAGGAGTGTGCCTGGAAAGTGCCAGAATCACCAGGAGCATCTGTGCAAAAGCTGCTGCCTCTGTGACCGCATTGAGGCACGTTCGCGTGTCTGCGAGTATATAGACGGCTCTTTCGCGTTCACTCCGAGGGAAACGGTCCGCTATTGCTTCTGTGCGCACAGACGCGATTCCCTTGTCTCTTGCGAACACAGGGAACTCTGTGCATCCAAATCTACAGGCTAAGGACGCGTCTGCATATGTTTTGGTGAACAATCGAGTGTGCGTGTTCTGACAGCTGCCTCTATGCAGACGTCTCCACAGAGCCACTTCTGAATGCCCCGCAGCCCAGGACTGAATGGATACACTAACAAGTGCACCGGTGTGAGCAACCACATATGCAGAAGGACGTCTTTCATCTCACAGAAGCGCGAACGTCTTGGCGTTCAAGCACATGGCAGAAACAAGGTGTGAACAGATGAGCTGCTGCTATTTTCTCCGTTCGGCATGCTTCGTTGTAGCTCTCTTGCCGGTCGCCGGCTTAGCGGCTTGCTTTGCGCGACTAGCTCTGGGGAGAGAAGGAGATAGCGCCGGAAACCTCGCCTTTTGCCTTCTTCGGCGCTGGAACCTGGTTGCTGCGCCTTCTCTTTGTCCATGTGCACACACACGATTCCTCAGCGAAAACCATGCAGAAACCTTTCCACGAGCACCCAGGGATGTGCACCCAGCACCACGTGCACGCACACGCAGCTAGAGAAAAGCACCTACCTTTTCACACACTGATGCCTAAGCAAACGCGTGGCCACACACACGCACACATCCGCAAGCGCGCCTACTCCCATCTATTGAGGGAAAGACGGACGAGCTCTTTGGTTGCTCTTCACAGGCTTGTCCCTGATCTATAGCTGAGGGCAAACACTTGTGTGCTTGTGGGAGAGCCTGTGTCTTTCCTGGAAGCGTTTGGGAGTTTTGCTCAGACGCGTGTTTCCTCAAGTTCAAGAATCAAGATCTAGGATACCTGCAGACAGGTGCCTGTTTGTGTGGAGACAGTCTGTTTGAAACTGTGTTCCTCAGCGCCCGCTCTTTCTCCCCGTCGCTCCACACGCCTGGGAGTCCCTTTCTTTCTCTCCACAAGCACGTGTGTTGACTTCGTCGCACATGTGCATCTGCACAAGCGTTGAGCTCAGCAGAGCGTGTCTCTTGACACTTGATGTGCGTTGGCTGTGTCTGCCTGCTCCAGTGAAGAGAGAAACGGGAAATCATCTTGGTAGAGGCAACAAAGCAAAAGCGAGGCAGGATTGACATCTGCTCAACAGAGACGGATTCCCTGCGCTGACACAGTTCACAGTTACACGAGAAGCAATCTGAGCGGTCCGTCGACCGGAGACGTGTTTCCCAAGAGGTCGTTTAGCGAGTGAACAGCAGTGTGCGCGACTTTCAGGAGTGTGCCTGGAAAGTGCCAGAATCACCAGGAGCATCTGTGCAAAAGCTGCTGCCTCTGTGACCGCATTGAGGCACGTTCGCGTGTCTGCGAGTATATAGACGGCTCTTTCGCGTTCACTCCGAGGGAAACGGTCCGCTATTGCTTCTGTGCGCACAGACGCGATTCCCTTGTCTCTTGCGAACACAGGGAACTCTGTGCATCCAAATCTACAGGCTAAGGACGCGTCTGCATATGTTTTGGTGAACAATCGAGTGTGCGTGTTCTGACAGCTGCCTCTATGCAGACGTCTCCACAGAGCCACTTCTGAATGCCCCGCAGCCCAGGACTGAATGGATACACTAACAAGTGCACCGGTGTGAGCAACCACATATGCAGAAGGACGTCTTTCATCTCACAGAAGCGCGAACGTCTTGGCGTTCAAGCACATGGCAGAAACAAGGTGTGAACAGATGAGCTGCTGCTATTTTCTCCGTTCGGCATGCTTCGTTGTAGCTCTCTTGCCGGTCGCCGGCTTAGCGGCTTGCTTTGCGCGACTAGCTCTGGGGAGAGAAGGAGATAGCGCCGGAAACCTCGCCTTTTGCCTTCTTCGGCGCTGGAACCTGGTTGCTGCGCCTTCTCTTTGTCCTTGTGCACACACACGATTCCTCAGCGGAAACCATGCAGAAACCTTTCCACGAGCACCCAGGGATGTGCACCCAGCACCACGTGCACGCACACGCAGCTAGAGAAAAGCACCTACCTTTTCACACACTGAAGCCTAAGCAAACGCGTGGCCACACACACGCACACATCCGCAAGCGCGCCTACTCCCATCTATTGAGGGAAAGACGGACGAGCAACGTCCTGACAGGCTTGAGGGGAAAACCGTCCGTTGACGGTTGGCGTACTGCACGCCCGCCTACGGGGCTGCAGGGGAATCCACATTTGGAAGGTACCTGAAGATGTGTGCCTGTTCTTGGAGCTCCGCTAGTAGGGTAGCAAAGACACTCGTAGGCAGTACTGAATGCTGCTCCGTGCTACTTCTCCTCCGCTGGCAAATGCTTCACAGTCGCCCTAGGAAAGACGTTTAACAATCGATCTCCAAGAGGAACGAAACACATGATGCCATAAGGCGAAAGAATAGCAGGGCATCTCTTCACAGGCTTGTCCCTGATCTATAGCTGAGGGCAAACACTTGTGTGCTTGTGGGAGAGCCTGTGTCTTTCCTGGAAGCGTTTGGGAGTTTTGCTCAGACGCGTGTTTCCTCAAGTTCAAGAATCAAGATCTAGGATACCTGCAGACAGGTGCCTGTTTGTGTGGAGACAGTCTGTTTGAAACTGTGTTCCTCAGCGCCCGCTCTTTCTCCCCGTCGCTCCACACGCCTGGGAGTCCCTTTCTTTCTCTCCACAAGCACGTGTGTTGACTTCGTCGCACATGTGCATCTGCACAAGCGTTGAGCTCAGCAGAGCGTGTCTCTTGACACTTGATGTGCGTTGGCTGTGTCTGCCTGCTCCAGTGAAGAGAGAAACGGGAAATCATCTTGGTAGAGGCAACAAAGCAAAAGCGAGGCAGGATTGACATCTGCTCAACAGAGACGGATTCCCTGCGCTGACACAGTTCACAGTTACACGAGAAGCAATCTGAGCGGTCCGTCGACCGGAGACGTGTTTCCCAAGAGGTCGTTTAGCGAGTGAACAGCAGTGTGCGCGACTTTCAGGAGTGTGCCTGGAAAGTGCCAGAATCACCAGGAGCATCTGTGCAAAAGCTGCTGCCTCTGTGACCGCATTGAGGCACGTTCGCGTGTCTGCGAGTATATAGACGGCTCTTTCGCGTTCACTCCGAGGGAAACGGTCCGCTATTGCTTCTGTGCGCACAGACGCGATTCCCTTGTCTCTTGCGAACACAGGGAACTCTGTGCATCCAAATCTACAGGCTAAGGACGCGTCTGCATATGTTTTGGTGAACAATCGAGTGTGCGTGTTCTGACAGCTGCCTCTATGCAGACGTCTCCACAGAGCCACTTCTGAATGCCCCGCAGCCCAGGACTGAATGGATACACTAACAAGTGCACCGGTGTGAGCAACCACATATGCAGAAGGACGTCTTTCATCTCACAGAAGCGCGAACGTCTTGGCGTTCAAGCACATGGCAGAAACAAGGTGTGAACAGATGAGCTGCTGCTATTTTCTCCGTTCGGCATGCTTCGTTGTAGCTCTCTTGCCGGTCGCCGGCTTAGCGGCTTGCTTTGCGCGACTAGCTCTGGGGAGAGAAGGAGATAGCGCCGGAAACCTCGCCTTTTGCCTTCTTCGGCGCTGGAACCTGGTTGCTGCGCCTTCTCTTTGTCCATGTGCACACACACGATTCCTCAGCGAAAACCATGCAGAAACCTTTCCACGAGCACCCAGGGATGTGCACCCAGCACCACGTGCACGCACACGCAGCTAGAGAAAAGCACCTACCTTTTCACACACTGATGCCTAAGCAAACGCGTGGCCACACACACGCACACATCCGCAAGCGCGCCTACTCCCATCTATTGAGGGAAAGACGGACGAGCTCTTTGGTTGCTCTTCACAGGCTTGTCCCTGATCTATAGCTGAGGGCAAACACTTGTGTGCTTGTGGGAGAGCCTGTGTCTTTCCTGGAAGCGTTTGGGAGTTTTGCTCAGACGCGTGTTTCCTCAAGTTCAAGAATCAAGATCTAGGATACCTGCAGACAGGTGCCTGTTTGTGTGGAGACAGTCTGTTTGAAACTGTGTTCCTCAGCGCCCGCTCTTTCTCCCCGTCGCTCCACACGCCTGGGAGTCCCTTTCTTTCTCTCCACAAGCACGTGTGTTGACTTCGTCGCACATGTGCATCTGCACAAGCGTTGAGCTCAGCAGAGCGTGTCTCTTGACACTTGATGTGCGTTGGCTGTGTCTGCCTGCTCCAGTGAAGAGAGAAACGGGAAATCATCTTGGTAGAGGCAACAAAGCAAAAGCGAGGCAGGATCGACATCTGCTCAACAGAGACGGATTCCCTGCGCTGACACAGTTCACAGTTACACGAGAAGCAATCTGAGCGGTCCGTCGACCGGAGACGTGTTTCCCAAGAGGTCGTTTAGCGAGTGAACAGCAGTGTGCGCGACTTTCAGGAGTGTGCCTGGAAAGTGCCAGAATCACCAGGAGCATCTGTGCAAAAGCTGCTGCCTCTGTGACCGCATTGAGGCACGTTCGCGTGTCTGCGAGTATATAGACGGCTCTTTCGCGTTCACTCCGAGGGAAACGGTCCGCTATTGCTTCTGTGCGCACAGACGCGATTCCCTTGTCTCTTGCGAACACAGGGAACTCTGTGCATCCAAATCTACAGGCTAAGGACGCGTCTGCATATGTTTTGGTGAACAATCGAGTGTGCGTGTTCTGACAGCTGCCTCTATGCAGACGTCTCCACAGAGCCACTTCTGAATGCCCCGCAGCCCAGGACTGAATGGATACACTAACAAGTGCACCGGTGTGAGCAACCACATATGCAGAAGGACGTCTTTCATCTCACAGAAGCGCGAACGTCTTGGCGTTCAAGCACATGGCAGAAACAAGGTGTGAACAGATGAGCTGCTGCTATTTTCTCCGTTCGGCATGCTTCGTTGTAGCTCTCTTGCCGGTCGCCGGCTTAGCGGCTTGCTTTGCGCGACTAGCTCTGGGGAGAGAAGGAGATAGCGCCGGAAACCTCGCCTTTTGCCTTCTTCGGCGCTGGAACCTGGTTGCTGCGCCTTCTCTTTGTCCATGTGCACACACACGATTCCTCAGCGAAAACCATGCAGAAACCTTTCCACGAGCACCCAGGGATGTGCACCCAGCACCACGTGCACGCACACGCAGCTAGAGAAAAGCACCTACCTTTTCACACACTGATGCCTAAGCAAACGCGTGGCCACACACACGCACACATCCGCAAGCGCGCCTACTCCCATCTATTGAGGGAAAGACGGACGAGCTCTTTGGTTGCTCTTCACAGGCTTGTCCCTGATCTATAGCTGAGGGCAAACACTTGTGTGCTTGTGGGAGAGCCTGTGTCTTTCCTGGAAGCGTTTGGGAGTTTTGCTCAGACGCGTGTTTCCTCAAGTTCAAGAATCAAGATCTAGGATACCTGCAGACAGGTGCCTGTTTGTGTGGAGACAGTCTGTTTGAAACTGTGTTCCTCAGCGCCCGCTCTTTCTCCCCGTCGCTCCACACGCCTGGGAGTCCCTTTCTTTCTCTCCACAAGCACGTGTGTTGACTTCGTCGCACATGTGCATCTGCACAAGCGTTGAGCTCAGCAGAGCGTGTCTCTTGACACTTGATGTGCGTTGGCTGTGTCTGCCTGCTCCAGTGAAGAGAGAAACGGGAAATCATCTTGGTAGAGGCAACAAAGCAAAAGCGAGGCAGGATTGACATCTGCTCAACAGAGACGGATTCCCTGCGCTGACACAGTTCACAGTTACACGAGAAGCAATCTGAGCGGTCCGTCGACCGGAGACGTGTTTCCCAAGAGGTCGTTTAGCGAGTGAACAGCAGTGTGCGCGACTTTCAGGAGTGTGCCTGGAAAGTGCCAGAATCACCAGGAGCATCTGTGCAAAAGCTGCTGCCTCTGTGACCGCATTGAGGCACGTTCGCGTGTCTGCGAGTATATAGACGGCTCTTTCGCGTTCACTCCGAGGGAAACGGTCCGCTATTGCTTCTGTGCGCACAGACGCGATTCCCTTGTCTCTTGCGAACACAGGGAACTCTGTGCATCCAAATCTACAGGCTAAGGACGCGTCTGCATATGTTTTGGTGAACAATCGAGTGTGCGTGTTCTGACAGCTGCCTCTATGCAGACGTCTCCACAGAGCCACTTCTGAATGCCCCGCAGCCCAGGACTGAATGGATACACTAAGTGCACCGGTGTGAGCAACCACATATGCAGAAGGACGTCTTTCATCTCACAGAAGCGCGAACGTCTTGGCGTTCAAGCACATGGCAGAAACAAGGTGTGAACAGATGAGCTGCTGCTATTTTCTCCGTTCGGCATGCTTCGTTGTAGCTCTCTTGCCGGTCGCCGGCTTAGCGGCTTGCTTTGCGCGACTAGCTCTGGGGAGAGAAGGAGATAGCGCCGGAAACCTCGCCTTTTGCCTTCTTCGGCGCTGGAACCTGGTTGCTGCGCCTTCTCTTTGTCCATGTGCACACACACGATTCCTCAGCGAAAACCATGCAGAAACCTTTCCACGAGCACCCAGGGATGTGCACCCAGCACCACGTGCACGCACACGCAGCTAGAGAAAAGCACCTACCTTTTCACACACTGATGCCTAAGCAAACGCGTGGCCACACACACGCACACATCCGCAAGCGCGCCTACTCCCATCTATTGAGGGAAAGACGGACGAGCTCTTTGGTTGCTCTTCACAGGCTTGTCCCTGATCTATAGCTGAGGGCAAACACTTGTGTGCTTGTGGGAGAGCCTGTGTCTTTCCTGGAAGCGTTTGGGAGTTTTGCTCAGACGCGTGTTTCCTCAAGTTCAAGAATCAAGATCTAGGATACCTGCAGACAGGTGCCTGTTTGTGTGGAGACAGTCTGTTTGAAACTGTGTTCCTCAGCGCCCGCTCTTTCTCCCCGTCGCTCCACACGCCTGGGAGTCCCTTTCTTTCTCTCCACAAGCACGTGTGTTGACTTCGTCGCACATGTGCATCTGCACAAGCGTTGAGCTCAGCAGAGCGTGTCTCTTGACACTTGATGTGCGTTGGCTGTGTCTGCCTGCTCCAGTGAAGAGAGAAACGGGAAATCATCTTGGTAGAGGCAACAAAGCAAAAGCGAGGCAGGATTGACATCTGCTCAACAGAGACGGATTCCCTGCGCTGACACAGTTCACAGTTACACGAGAAGCAATCTGAGCGGTCCGTCGACCGGAGACGTGTTTCCCAAGAGGTCGTTTAGCGAGTGAACAGCAGTGTGCGCGACTTTCAGGAGTGTGCCTGGAAAGTGCCAGAATCACCAGGAGCATCTGTGCAAAAGCTGCTGCCTCTGTGACCGCATTGAGGCACGTTCGCGTGTCTGCGAGTATATAGACGGCTCTTTCGCGTTCACTCCGAGGGAAACGGTCCGCTATTGCTTCTGTGCGCACAGACGCGATTCCCTTGTCTCTTGCGAACACAGGGAACTCTGTGCATCCAAATCTACAGGCTAAGGACGCGTCTGCATATGTTTTGGTGAACAATCGAGTGTGCGTGTTCTGACAGCTGCCTCTATGCAGACGTCTCCACAGAGCCACTTCTGAATGCCCCGCAGCCCAGGACTGAATGGATACACTAACAAGTGCACCGGTGTGAGCAACCACATATGCAGAAGGACGTCTTTCATCTCACAGAAGCGCGAACGTCTTGGCGTTCAAGCACATGGCAGAAACAAGGTGTGAACAGATGAGCTGCTGCTATTTTCTCCGTTCGGCATGCTTCGTTGTAGCTCTCTTGCCGGTCGCCGGCTTAGCGGCTTGCTTTGCGCGACTAGCTCTGGGGAGAGAAGGAGATAGCGCCGGAAACCTCGCCTTTTGCCTTCTTCGGCGCTGGAACCTGGTTGCTGCGCCTTCTCTTTGTCCATGTGCACACACACGATTCCTCAGCGAAAACCATGCAGAAACCTTTCCACGAGCACCCAGGGATGTGCACCCAGCACCACGTGCACGCACACGCAGCTAGAGAAAAGCACCTACCTTTTCACACACTGATGCCTAAGCAAACGCGTGGCCACACACACGCACACATCCGCAAGCGCGCCTACTCCCATCTATTGAGGGAAAGACGGACGAGCTCTTTGGTTGCTCTTCACAGGCTTGTCCCTGATCTATAGCTGAGGGCAAACACTTGTGTGCTTGTGGGAGAGCCTGTGTCTTTCCTGGAAGCGTTTGGGAGTTTTGCTCAGACGCGTGTTTCCTCAAGTTCAAGAATCAAGATCTAGGATACCTGCAGACAGGTGCCTGTTTGTGTGGAGACAGTCTGTTTGAAACTGTGTTCCTCAGCGCCCGCTCTTTCTCCCCGTCGCTCCACACGCCTGGGAGTCCCTTTCTTTCTCTCCACAAGCACGTGTGTTGACTTCGTCGCACATGTGCATCTGCACAAGCGTTGAGCTCAGCAGAGCGTGTCTCTTGACACTTGATGTGCGTTGGCTGTGTCTGCCTGCTCCAGTGAAGAGAGAAACGGGAAATCATCTTGGTAGAGGCAACAAAGCAAAAGCGAGGCAGGATTGACATCTGCTCAACAGAGACGGATTCCCTGCGCTGACACAGTTCACAGTTACACGAGAAGCAATCTGAGCGGTCCGTCGACCGGAGACGTGTTTCCCAAGAGGTCGTTTAGCGAGTGAACAGCAGTGTGCGCGACTTTCAGGAGTGTGCCTGGAAAGTGCCAGAATCACCAGGAGCATCTGTGCAAAAGCTGCTGCCTCTGTGACCGCATTGAGGCACGTTCGCGTGTCTGCGAGTATATAGACGGCTCTTTCGCGTTCACTCCGAGGGAAACGGTCCGCTATTGCTTCTGTGCGCACAGACGCGATTCCCTTGTCTCTTGCGAACACAGGGAACTCTGTGCATCCAAATCTACAGGCTAAGGACGCGTCTGCATATGTTTTGGTGAACAATCGAGTGTGCGTGTTCTGACAGCTGCCTCTATGCAGACGTCTCCACAGAGCCACTTCTGAATGCCCCGCAGCCCAGGACTGAATGGATACACTAACAAGTGCACCGGTGTGAGCAACCACATATGCAGAAGGACGTCTTTCATCTCACAGAAGCGCGAACGTCTTGGCGTTCAAGCACATGGCAGAAACAAGGTGTGAACAGATGAGCTGCTGCTATTTTCTCCGTTCGGCATGCTTCGTTGTAGCTCTCTTGCCGGTCGCCGGCTTAGCGGCTTGCTTTGCGCGACTAGCTCTGGGGAGAGAAGGAGATAGCGCCGGAAACCTCGCCTTTTGCCTTCTTCGGCGCTGGAACCTGGTTGCTGCCCCTTCTCTTTGTCCATGTGCACACACACGATTCCTCAGCGAAAACCATGCAGAAACCTTTCCACGAGCACCCAGGGATGTGCACCCAGCACCACGTGCACGCACACGCAGCTAGAGAAAAGCACCTACCTTTTCACACACTGATGCCTAAGCAAACGCGTGGCCACACACACGCACACATCCGCAAGCGCGCCTACTCCCATCTATTGAGGGAAAGACGGACGAGCTCTTTGGTTGCTCTTCACAGGCTTGTCCCTGATCTATAGCTGAGGGCAAACACTTGTGTGCTTGTGGGAGAGCCTGTGTCTTTCCTGGAAGCGTTTGGGAGTTTTGCTCAGACGCATGTTTCCTCAAGTTCAAGAATCAAGATCTAGGATACCTGCAGACAGGTGCCTGTTTGTGTGGAGACAGTCTGTTTGAAACTGTGTTCCTCAGCGCCCGCTCTTTCTCCCCGTCGCTCCACACGCCTGGGAGTCCCTTTCTTTCTCTCCACAAGCACGTGTGTTGACTTCGTCGCACATGTGCATCTGCACAAGCGTTGAGCTCAGCAGAGCGTGTCTCTTGACACTTGATGTGCGTTGGCTGTGTCTGCCTGCTCCAGTGAAGAGAGAAACGGGAAATCATCTTGGTAGAGGCAACAAAGCAAAAGCGAGGCAGGATCGACATCTGCTCAACAGAGACGGATTCCCTGCGCTGACACAGTTCACAGTTACACGAGAAGCAATCTGAGCGGTCCGTCGACCGGAGACGTGTTTCCCAAGAGGTCGTTTAGCGAGTGAACAGCAGTGTGCGCGACTTTCAGGAGTGTGCCTGGAAAGTGCCAGAATCACCAGGAGCATCTGTGCAAAAGCTGCTGCCTCTGTGACCGCATTGAGGCACGTTCGCGTGTCTGCGAGTATATAGACGGCTCTTTCGCGTTCACTCCGAGGGAAACGGTCCGCTATTGCTTCTGTGCGCACAGACGCGATTCCCTTGTCTCTTGCGAACACAGGGAACTCTGTGCATCCAAATCTACAGGCTAAGGACGCGTCTGCATATGTTTTGGTGAACAATCGAGTGTGCGTGTTCTGACAGCTGCCTCTATGCAGACGTCTCCACAGAGCCACTTCTGAATGCCCCGCAGCCCAGGACTGAATGGATACACTAACAAGTGCACCGGTGTGAGCAACCACATATGCAGAAGGACGTCTTTCATCTCACAGAAGCGCGAACGTCTTGGCGTTCAAGCACATGGCAGAAACAAGGTGTGAACAGATGAGCTGCTGCTATTTTCTCCGTTCGGCATGCTTCGTTGTAGCTCTCTTGCCGGTCGCCGGCTTAGCGGCTTGCTTTGCGCGACTAGCTCTGGGGAGAGAAGGAGATAGCGCCGGAAACCTCGCCTTTTGCCTTCTTCGGCGCTGGAACCTGGTTGCTGCGCCTTCTCTTTGTCCATGTGCACACACACGATTCCTCAGCGAAAACCATGCAGAAACCTTTCCACGAGCACCCAGGGATGTGCACCCAGCACCACGTGCACGCACACGCAGCTAGAGAAAAGCACCTACCTTTTCACACACTGATGCCTAAGCAAACGCGTGGCCACACACACGCACACATCCGCAAGCGCGCCTACTCCCATCTATTGAGGGAAAGACGGACGAGCTCTTTGGTTGCTCTTCACAGGCTTGTCCCTGATCTATAGCTGAGGGCAAACACTTGTGTGCTTGTGGGAGAGCCTGTGTCTTTCCTGGAAGCGTTTGGGAGTTTTGCTCAGACGCGTGTTTCCTCAAGTTCAAGAATCAAGATCTAGGATACCTGCAGACAGGTGCCTGTTTGTGTGGAGACAGTCTGTTTGAAACTGTGTTCCTCAGCGCCCGCTCTTTCTCCCCGTCGCTCCACACGCCTGGGAGTCCCTTTCTTTCTCTCCACAAGCACGTGTGTTGACTTCGTCGCACATGTGCATCTGCACAAGCGTTGAGCTCAGCAGAGCGTGTCTCTTGACACTTGATGTGCGTTGGCTGTGTCTGCCTGCTCCAGTGAAGAGAGAAACGGGAAATCATCTTGGTAGAGGCAACAAAGCAAAAGCGAGGCAGGATTGACATCTGCTCAACAGAGACGGATTCCCTGCGCTGACACAGTTCACAGTTACACGAGAAGCAATCTGAGCGGTCCGTCGACCGGAGACGTGTTTCCCAAGAGGTCGTTTAGCGAGTGAACAGCAGTGTGCGCGACTTTCAGGAGTGTGCCTGGAAAGTGCCAGAATCACCAGGAGCATCTGTGCAAAAGCTGCTGCCTCTGTGACCGCATTGAGGCACGTTCGCGTGTCTGCGAGTATATAGACGGCTCTTTCGCGTTCACTCCGAGGGAAACGGTCCGCTATTGCTTCTGTGCGCACAGACGCGATTCCCTTGTCTCTTGCGAACACAGGGAACTCTGTGCATCCAAATCTACAGGCTAAGGACGCGTCTGCATATGTTTTGGTGAACAATCGAGTGTGCGTGTTCTGACAGCTGCCTCTATGCAGACGTCTCCACAGAGCCACTTCTGAATGCCCCGCAGCCCAGGACTGAATGGATACACTAACAAGTGCACCGGTGTGAGCAACCACATATGCAGAAGGACGTCTTTCATCTCACAGAAGCGCGAACGTCTTGGCGTTCAAGCACATGGCAGAAACAAGGTGTGAACAGATGAGCTGCTGCTATTTTCTCCGTTCGGCATGCTTCGTTGTAGCTCTCTTGCCGGTCGCCGGCTTAGCGGCTTGCTTTGCGCGACTAGCTCTGGGGAGAGAAGGAGATAGCGCCGGAAACCTCGCCTTTTGCCTTCTTCGGCGCTGGAACCTGGTTGCTGCGCCTTCTCTTTGTCCATGTGCACACACACGATTCCTCAGCGAAAACCATGCAGAAACCTTTCCACGAGCACCCAGGGATGTGCACCCAGCACCACGTGCACGCACACGCAGCTAGAGAAAAGCACCTACCTTTTCACACACTGATGCCTAAGCAAACGCGTGGCCACACACACGCACACATCCGCAAGCGCGCCTACTCCCATCTATTGAGGGAAAGACGGACGAGCTCTTTGGTTGCTCTTCACAGGCTTGTCCCTGATCTATAGCTGAGGGCAAACACTTGTGTGCTTGTGGGAGAGCCTGTGTCTTTCCTGGAAGCGTTTGGGAGTTTTGCTCAGACGCGTGTTTCCTCAAGTTCAAGAATCAAGATCTAGGATACCTGCAGACAGGTGCCTGTTTGTGTGGAGACAGTCTGTTTGAAACTGTGTTCCTCAGCGCCCGCTCTTTCTCCCCGTCGCTCCACACGCCTGGGAGTCCCTTTCTTTCTCTCCACAAGCACGTGTGTTGACTTCGTCGCACATGTGCATCTGCACAAGCGTTGAGCTCAGCAGAGCGTGTCTCTTGACACTTGATGTGCGTTGGCTGTGTCTGCCTGCTCCAGTGAAGAGAGAAACGGGAAATCATCTTGGTAGAGGCAACAAAGCAAAAGCGAGGCAGGATCGACATCTGCTCAACAGAGACGGATTCCCTGCGCTGACACAGTTCACAGTTACACGAGAAGCAATCTGAGCGGTCCGTCGACCGGAGACGTGTTTCCCAAGAGGTCGTTTAGCGAGTGAACAGCAGTGTGCGCGACTTTCAGGAGTGTGCCTGGAAAGTGCCAGAATCACCAGGAGCATCTGTGCAAAAGCTGCTGCCTCTGTGACCGCATTGAGGCACGTTCGCGTGTCTGCGAGTATATAGACGGCTCTTTCGCGTTCACTCCGAGGGAAACGGTCCGCTATTGCTTCTGTGCGCACAGACGCGATTCCCTTGTCTCTTGCGAACACAGGGAACTCTGTGCATCCAAATCTACAGGCTAAGGACGCGTCTGCATATGTTTTGGTGAACAATCGAGTGTGCGTGTTCTGACAGCTGCCTCTATGCAGACGTCTCCACAGAGCCACTTCTGAATGCCCCGCAGCCCAGGACTGAATGGATACACTAACAAGTGCACCGGTGTGAGCAACCACATATGCAGAAGGACGTCTTTCATCTCACAGAAGCGCGAACGTCTTGGCGTTCAAGCACATGGCAGAAACAAGGTGTGAACAGATGAGCTGCTGCTATTTTCTCCGTTCGGCATGCTTCGTTGTAGCTCTCTTGCCGGTCGCCGGCTTAGCGGCTTGCTTTGCGCGACTAGCTCTGGGGAGAGAAGGAGATAGCGCCGGAAACCTCGCCTTTTGCCTTCTTCGGCGCTGGAACCTGGTTGCTGCGCCTTCTCTTTGTCCATGTGCACACACACGATTCCTCAGCGAAAACCATGCAGAAACCTTTCCACGAGCACCCAGGGATGTGCACCCAGCACCACGTGCACGCACACGCAGCTAGAGAAAAGCACCTACCTTTTCACACACTGATGCCTAAGCAAACGCGTGGCCACACACACGCACACATCCGCAAGCGCGCCTACTCCCATCTATTGAGGGAAAGACGGACGAGCTCTTTGGTTGCTCTTCACAGGCTTGTCCCTGATCTATAGCTGAGGGCAAACACTTGTGTGCTTGTGGGAGAGCCTGTGTCTTTCCTGGAAGCGTTTGGGAGTTTTGCTCAGACGCGTGTTTCCTCAAGTTCAAGAATCAAGATCTAGGATACCTGCAGACAGGTGCCTGTTTGTGTGGAGACAGTCTGTTTGAAACTGTGTTCCTCAGCGCCCGCTCTTTCTCCCCGTCGCTCCACACGCCTGGGAGTCCCTTTCTTTCTCTCCACAAGCACGTGTGTTGACTTCGTCGCACATGTGCATCTGCACAAGCGTTGAGCTCAGCAGAGCGTGTCTCTTGACACTTGATGTGCGTTGGCTGTGTCTGCCTGCTCCAGTGAAGAGAGAAACGGGAAATCATCTTGGTAGAGGCAACAAAGCAAAAGCGAGGCAGGATTGACATCTGCTCAACAGAGACGGATTCCCTGCGCTGACACAGTTCACAGTTACACGAGAAGCAATCTGAGCGGTCCGTCGACCGGAGACGTGTTTCCCAAGAGGTCGTTTAGCGAGTGAACAGCAGTGTGCGCGACTTTCAGGAGTGTGCCTGGAAAGTGCCAGAATCACCAGGAGCATCTGTGCAAAAGCTGCTGCCTCTGTGACCGCATTGAGGCACGTTCGCGTGTCTGCGAGTATATAGACGGCTCTTTCGCGTTCACTCCGAGGGAAACGGTCCGCTATTGCTTCTGTGCGCACAGACGCGATTCCCTTGTCTCTTGCGAACACAGGGAACTCTGTGCATCCAAATCTACAGGCTAAGGACGCGTCTGCATATGTTTTGGTGAACAATCGAGTGTGCGTGTTCTGACAGCTGCCTCTATGCAGACGTCTCCACAGAGCCACTTCTGAATGCCCCGCAGCCCAGGACTGAATGGATACACTAACAAGTGCACCGGTGTGAGCAACCACATATGCAGAAGGACGTCTTTCATCTCACAGAAGCGCGAACGTCTTGGCGTTCAAGCACATGGCAGAAACAAGGTGTGAACAGATGAGCTGCTGCTATTTTCTCCGTTCGGCATGCTTCGTTGTAGCTCTCTTGCCGGTCGCCGGCTTAGCGGCTTGCTTTGCGCGACTAGCTCTGGGGAGAGAAGGAGATAGCGCCGGAAACCTCGCCTTTTGCCTTCTTCGGCGCTGGAACCTGGTTGCTGCGCCTTCTCTTTGTCCATGTGCACACACACGATTCCTCAGCGAAAACCATGCAGAAACCTTTCCACGAGCACCCAGGGATGTGCACCCAGCACCACGTGCACGCACACGCAGCTAGAGAAAAGCACCTACCTTTTCACACACTGATGCCTAAGCAAACGCGTGGCCACACACACGCACACATCCGCAAGCGCGCCTACTCCCATCTATTGAGGGAAAGACGGACGAGCTCTTTGGTTGCTCTTCACAGGCTTGTCCCTGATCTATAGCTGAGGGCAAACACTTGTGTGCTTGTGGGAGAGCCTGTGTCTTTCCTGGAAGCGTTTGGGAGTTTTGCTCAGACGCGTGTTTCCTCAAGTTCAAGAATCAAGATCTAGGATACCTGCAGACAGGTGCCTGTTTGTGTGGAGACAGTCTGTTTGAAACTGTGTTCCTCAGCGCCCGCTCTTTCTCCCCGTCGCTCCACACGCCTGGGAGTCCCTTTCTTTCTCTCCACAAGCACGTGTGTTGACTTCGTCGCACATGTGCATCTGCACAAGCGTTGAGCTCAGCAGAGCGTGTCTCTTGACACTTGATGTGCGTTGGCTGTGTCTGCCTGCTCCAGTGAAGAGAGAAACGGGAAATCATCTTGGTAGAGGCAACAAAGCAAAAGCGAGGCAGGATTGACATCTGCTCAACAGAGACGGATTCCCTGCGCTGACACAGTTCACAGTTACACGAGAAGCAATCTGAGCGGTCCGTCGACCGGAGACGTGTTTCCCAAGAGGTCGTTTAGCGAGTGAACAGCAGTGTGCGCGACTTTCAGGAGTGTGCCTGGAAAGTGCCAGAATCACCAGGAGCATCTGTGCAAAAGCTGCTGCCTCTGTGACCGCATTGAGGCACGTTCGCGTGTCTGCGAGTATATAGACGGCTCTTTCGCGTTCACTCCGAGGGAAACGGTCCGCTATTGCTTCTGTGCGCACAGACGCGATTCCCTTGTCTCTTGCGAACACAGGGAACTCTGTGCATCCAAATCTACAGGCTAAGGACGCGTCTGCATATGTTTTGGTGAACAATCGAGTGTGCGTGTTCTGACAGCTGCCTCTATGCAGACGTCTCCACAGAGCCACTTCTGAATGCCCCGCAGCCCAGGACTGAATGGATACACTAACAAGTGCACCGGTGTGAGCAACCACATATGCAGAAGGACGTCTTTCATCTCACAGAAGCGCGAACGTCTTGGCGTTCAAGCACATGGCAGAAACAAGGTGTGAACAGATGAGCTGCTGCTATTTTCTCCGTTCGGCATGCTTCGTTGTAGCTCTCTTGCCGGTCGCCGGCTTAGCGGCTTGCTTTGCGCGACTAGCTCTGGGGAGAGAAGGAGATAGCGCCGGAAACCTCGCCTTTTGCCTTCTTCGGCGCTGGAACCTGGTTGCTGCGCCTTCTCTTTGTCCTTGTGCACACACACGATTCCTCAGCGAAAACCATGCGGAAACCTTTCCACGAGCACCCAGGGATGTGCACCCAGCACCACGTGCACGCACACGCAGCTAGAGAAAAGCACCTACCTTTTCACACACTGAAGCCTAAGCAAACGCGTGGCCACACACACGCACACATCCGCAAGCGCGCCTACTCCCATCTATTGAGGGAAAGACGGACGAGCAACGTCCTGACAGGCTTGAGGGGAAAACCGTCCGTTGACGGTTGGCGTACTGCACGCCCGCCTACGGGGCTGCAGGGGAATCCACATTTGGAAGGTACCTGAAGATGTGTGCCTGTTCTTGGAGCTCCGCTAGTAGGGTAGCAAAGACACTCGTAGGCAGTACTGAATGCTGCTCCGTGCTACTTCTCCTCCGCTGGCAAATGCTTCACAGTCGCCCTAGGAAAGACGTTTAACAATCGATCTCCAAGAGGAACGAAACACATGATGCCATAAGGCGAAAGAATAGCAGGGCATCTCTTCACAGGCTTGTCCCTGATCTATAGCTGAGGGCAAACACTTGTGTGCTTGTGGGAGAGCCTGTGTCTTTCCTGGAAGCGTTTGGGAGTTTTGCTCAGACGCGTGTTTCCTCAAGTTCAAGAATCAAGATCTAGGATACCTGCAGACAGGTGCCTGTTTGTGTGGAGACAGTCTGTTTGAAACTGTGTTCCTCAGCGCCCGCTCTTTCTCCCCGTCGCTCCACACGCCTGGGAGTCCCTTTCTTTCTCTCCACAAGCACGTGTGTTGACTTCGTCGCACATGTGCATCTGCACAAGCGTTGAGCTCAGCAGAGCGTGTCTCTTGACACTTGATGTGCGTTGGCTGTGTCTGCCTGCTCCAGTGAAGAGAGAAACGGGAAATCATCTTGGTAGAGGCAACAAAGCAAAAGCGAGGCAGGATTGACATCTGCTCAACAGAGACGGATTCCCTGCGCTGACACAGTTCACAGTTACACGAGAAGCAATCTGAGCGGTCCGTCGACCGGAGACGTGTTTCCCAAGAGGTCGTTTAGCGAGTGAACAGCAGTGTGCGCGACTTTCAGGAGTGTGCCTGGAAAGTGCCAGAATCACCAGGAGCATCTGTGCAAAAGCTGCTGCCTCTGTGACCGCATTGAGGCACGTTCGCGTGTCTGCGAGTATATAGACGGCTCTTTCGCGTTCACTCCGAGGGAAACGGTCCGCTATTGCTTCTGTGCGCACAGACGCGATTCCCTTGTCTCTTGCGAACACAGGGAACTCTGTGCATCCAAATCTACAGGCTAAGGACGCGTCTGCATATGTTTTGGTGAACAATCGAGTGTGCGTGTTCTGACAGCTGCCTCTATGCAGACGTCTCCACAGAGCCACTTCTGAATGCCCCGCAGCCCAGGACTGAATGGATACACTAACAAGTGCACCGGTGTGAGCAACCACATATGCAGAAGGACGTCTTTCATCTCACAGAAGCGCGAACGTCTTGGCGTTCAAGCACATGGCAGAAACAAGGTGTGAACAGATGAGCTGCTGCTATTTTCTCCGTTCGGCATGCTTCGTTGTAGCTCTCTTGCCGGTCGCCGGCTTAGCGGCTTGCTTTGCGCGACTAGCTCTGGGGAGAGAAGGAGATAGCGCCGGAAACCTCGCCTTTTGCCTTCTTCGGCGCTGGAACCTGGTTGCTGCGCCTTCTCTTTGTCCATGTGCACACACACGATTCCTCAGCGAAAACCATGCAGAAACCTTTCCACGAGCACCCAGGGATGTGCACCCAGCACCACGTGCACGCACACGCAGCTAGAGAAAAGCACCTACCTTTTCACACACTGATGCCTAAGCAAACGCGTGGCCACACACACGCACACATCCGCAAGCGCGCCTACTCCCATCTATTGAGGGAAAGACGGACGAGCTCTTTGGTTGCTCTTCACAGGCTTGTCCCTGATCTATAGCTGAGGGCAAACACTTGTGTGCTTGTGGGAGAGCCTGTGTCTTTCCTGGAAGCGTTTGGGAGTTTTGCTCAGACGCGTGTTTCCTCAAGTTCAAGAATCAAGATCTAGGATACCTGCAGACAGGTGCCTGTTTGTGTGGAGACAGTCTGTTTGAAACTGTGTTCCTCAGCGCCCGCTCTTTCTCCCCGTCGCTCCACACGCCTGGGAGTCCCTTTCTTTCTCTCCACAAGCACGTGTGTTGACTTCGTCGCACATGTGCATCTGCACAAGCGTTGAGCTCAGCAGAGCGTGTCTCTTGACACTTGATGTGCGTTGGCTGTGTCTGCCTGCTCCAGTGAAGAGAGAAACGGGAAATCATCTTGGTAGAGGCAACAAAGCAAAAGCGAGGCAGGATTGACATCTGCTCAACAGAGACGGATTCCCTGCGCTGACACAGTTCACAGTTACACGAGAAGCAATCTGAGCGGTCCGTCGACCGGAGACGTGTTTCCCAAGAGGTCGTTTAGCGAGTGAACAGCAGTGTGCGCGACTTTCAGGAGTGTGCCTGGAAAGTGCCAGAATCACCAGGAGCATCTGTGCAAAAGCTGCTGCCTCTGTGACCGCATTGAGGCACGTTCGCGTGTCTGCGAGTATATAGACGGCTCTTTCGCGTTCACTCCGAGGGAAACGGTCCGCTATTGCTTCTGTGCGCACAGACGCGATTCCCTTGTCTCTTGCGAACACAGGGAACTCTGTGCATCCAAATCTACAGGCTAAGGACGCGTCTGCATATGTTTTGGTGAACAATCGAGTGTGCGTGTTCTGACAGCTGCCTCTATGCAGACGTCTCCACAGAGCCACTTCTGAATGCCCCGCAGCCCGGGACTGAATGGATACACTAACAAGTGCACCGGTGTGAGCAACCACATATGCAGAAGGACGTCTTTCATCTCACAGAAGCGCGAACGTCTTGGCGTTCAAGCACATGGCAGAAACAAGGTGTGAACAGATGAGCTGCTGCTATTTTCTCCGTTCGGCATGCTTCGTTGTAGCTCTCTTGCCGGTCGCCGGCTTAGCGGCTTGCTTTGCGCGACTAGCTCTGGGGAGAGAAGGAGATAGCGCCGGAAACCTCGCCTTTTGCCTTCTTCGGCGCTGGAACCTGGTTGCTGCGCCTTCTCTTTGTCCATGTGCACACACACGATTCCTCAGCGAAAACCATGCAGAAACCTTTCCACGAGCACCCAGGGATGTGCACCCAGCACCACGTGCACGCACACGCAGCTAGAGAAAAGCACCTACCTTTTCACACACTGATGCCTAAGCAAACGCGTGGCCACACACACGCACACATCCGCAAGCGCGCCTACTCCCATCTATTGAGGGAAAGACGGACGAGCTCTTTGGTTGCTCTTCACAGGCTTGTCCCTGATCTATAGCTGAGGGCAAACACTTGTGTGCTTGTGGGAGAGCCTGTGTCTTTCCTGGAAGCGTTTGGGAGTTTTGCTCAGACGCGTGTTTCCTCAAGTTCAAGAATCAAGATCTAGGATACCTGCAGACAGGTGCCTGTTTGTGTGGAGACAGTCTGTTTGAAACTGTGTTCCTCAGCGCCCGCTCTTTCTCCCCGTCGCTCCACACGCCTGGGAGTCCCTTTCTTTCTCTCCACAAGCACGTGTGTTGACTTCGTCGCACATGTGCATCTGCACAAGCGTTGAGCTCAGCAGAGCGTGTCTCTTGACACTTGATGTGCGTTGGCTGTGTCTGCCTGCTCCAGTGAAGAGAGAAACGGGAAATCATCTTGGTAGAGGCAACAAAGCAAAAGCGAGGCAGGATTGACATCTGCTCAACAGAGACGGATTCCCTGCGCTGACACAGTTCACAGTTACACGAGAAGCAATCTGAGCGGTCCGTCGACCGGAGACGTGTTTCCCAAGAGGTCGTTTAGCGAGTGAACAGCAGTGTGCGCGACTTTCAGGAGTGTGCCTGGAAAGTGCCAGAATCACCAGGAGCATCTGTGCAAAAGCTGCTGCCTCTGTGACCGCATTGAGGCACGTTCGCGTGTCTGCGAGTATATAGACGGCTCTTTCGCGTTCACTCCGAGGGAAACGGTCCGCTATTGCTTCTGTGCGCACAGACGCGATTCCCTTGTCTCTTGCGAACACAGGGAACTCTGTGCATCCAAATCTACAGGCTAAGGACGCGTCTGCATATGTTTTGGTGAACAATCGAGTGTGCGTGTTCTGACAGCTGCCTCTATGCAGACGTCTCCACAGAGCCACTTCTGAATGCCCCGCAGCCCGGGACTGAATGGATACACTAACAAGTGCACCGGTGTGAGCAACCACATATGCAGAAGGACGTCTTTCATCTCACAGAAGCGCGAACGTCTTGGCGTTCAAGCACATGGCAGAAACAAGGTGTGAACAGATGAGCTGCTGCTATTTTCTCCGTTCGGCATGCTTCGTTGTAGCTCTCTTGCCGGTCGCCGGCTTAGCGGCTTGCTTTGCGCGACTAGCTCTGGGGAGAGAAGGAGATAGCGCCGGAAACCTCGCCTTTTGCCTTCTTCGGCGCTGGAACCTGGTTGCTGCGCCTTCTCTTTGTCCATGTGCACACACACGATTCCTCAGCGAAAACCATGCAGAAACCTTTCCACGAGCACCCAGGGATGTGCACCCAGCACCACGTGCACGCACACGCAGCTAGAGAAAAGCACCTACCTTTTCACACACTGATGCCTAAGCAAACGCGTGGCCACACACACGCACACATCCGCAAGCGCGCCTACTCCCATCTATTGAGGGAAAGACGGACGAGCTCTTTGGTTGCTCTTCACAGGCTTGTCCCTGATCTATAGCTGAGGGCAAACACTTGTGTGCTTGTGGGAGAGCCTGTGTCTTTCCTGGAAGCGTTTGGGAGTTTTGCTCAGACGCGTGTTTCCTCAAGTTCAAGAATCAAGATCTAGGATACCTGCAGACAGGTGCCTGTTTGTGTGGAGACAGTCTGTTTGAAACTGTGTTCCTCAGCGCCCGCTCTTTCTCCCCGTCGCTCCACACGCCTGGGAGTCCCTTTCTTTCTCTCCACAAGCACGTGTGTTGACTTCGTCGCACATGTGCATCTGCACAAGCGTTGAGCTCAGCAGAGCGTGTCTCTTGACACTTGATGTGCGTTGGCTGTGTCTGCCTGCTCCAGTGAAGAGAGAAACGGGAAATCATCTTGGTAGAGGCAACAAAGCAAAAGCGAGGCAGGATTGACATCTGCTCAACAGAGACGGATTCCCTGCGCTGACACAGTTCACAGTTACACGAGAAGCAATCTGAGCGGTCCGTCGACCGGAGACGTGTTTCCCAAGAGGTCGTTTAGCGAGTGAACAGCAGTGTGCGCGACTTTCAGGAGTGTGCCTGGAAAGTGCCAGAATCACCAGGAGCATCTGTGCAAAAGCTGCTGCCTCTGTGACCGCATTGAGGCACGTTCGCGTGTCTGCGAGTATATAGACGGCTCTTTCGCGTTCACTCCGAGGGAAACGGTCCGCTATTGCTTCTGTGCGCACAGACGCGATTCCCTTGTCTCTTGCGAACACAGGGAACTCTGTGCATCCAAATCTACAGGCTAAGGACGCGTCTGCATATGTTTTGGTGAACAATCGAGTGTGCGTGTTCTGACAGCTGCCTCTATGCAGACGTCTCCACAGAGCCACTTCTGAATGCCCCGCAGCCCAGGACTGAATGGATACACTAACAAGTGCACCGGTGTGAGCAACCACATATGCAGAAGGACGTCTTTCATCTCACAGAAGCGCGAACGTCTTGGCGTTCAAGCACATGGCAGAAACAAGGTGTGAACAGATGAGCTGCTGCTATTTTCTCCGTTCGGCATGCTTCGTTGTAGCTCTCTTGCCGGTCGCCGGCTTAGCGGCTTGCTTTGCGCGACTAGCTCTGGGGAGAGAAGGAGATAGCGCCGGAAACCTCGCCTTTTGCCTTCTTCGGCGCTGGAACCTGGTTGCTGCGCCTTCTCTTTGTCCATGTGCACACACACGATTCCTCAGCGAAAACCATGCAGAAACCTTTCCACGAGCACCCAGGGATGTGCACCCAGCACCACGTGCACGCACACGCAGCTAGAGAAAAGCACCTACCTTTTCACACACTGATGCCTAAGCAAACGCGTGGCCACACACACGCACACATCCGCAAGCGCGCCTACTCCCATCTATTGAGGGAAAGACGGACGAGCTCTTTGGTTGCTCTTCACAGGCTTGTCCCTGATCTATAGCTGAGGGCAAACACTTGTGTGCTTGTGGGAGAGCCTGTGTCTTTCCTGGAAGCGTTTGGGAGTTTTGCTCAGACGCGTGTTTCCTCAAGTTCAAGAATCAAGATCTAGGATACCTGCAGACAGGTGCCTGTTTGTGTGGAGACAGTCTGTTTGAAACTGTGTTCCTCAGCGCCCGCTCTTTCTCCCCGTCGCTCCACACGCCTGGGAGTCCCTTTCTTTCTCTCCACAAGCACGTGTGTTGACTTCGTCGCACATGTGCATCTGCACAAGCGTTGAGCTCAGCAGAGCGTGTCTCTTGACACTTGATGTGCGTTGGCTGTGTCTGCCTGCTCCAGTGAAGAGAGAAACGGGAAATCATCTTGGTAGAGGCAACAAAGCAAAAGCGAGGCAGGATTGACATCTGCTCAACAGAGACGGATTCCCTGCGCTGACACAGTTCACAGTTACACGAGAAGCAATCTGAGCGGTCCGTCGACCGGAGACGTGTTTCCCAAGAGGTCGTTTAGCGAGTGAACAGCAGTGTGCGCGACTTTCAGGAGTGTGCCTGGAAAGTGCCAGAATCACCAGGAGCATCTGTGCAAAAGCTGCTGCCTCTGTGACCGCATTGAGGCACGTTCGCGTGTCTGCGAGTATATAGACGGCTCTTTCGCGTTCACTCCGAGGGAAACGGTCCGCTATTGCTTCTGTGCGCACAGACGCGATTCCCTTGTCTCTTGCGAACACAGGGAACTCTGTGCATCCAAATCTACAGGCTAAGGACGCGTCTGCATATGTTTTGGTGAACAATCGAGTGTGCGTGTTCTGACAGCTGCCTCTATGCAGACGTCTCCACAGAGCCACTTCTGAATGCCCCGCAGCCCAGGACTGAATGGATACACTAACAAGTGCACCGGTGTGAGCAACCACATATGCAGAAGGACGTCTTTCATCTCACAGAAGCGCGAACGTCTTGGCGTTCAAGCACATGGCAGAAACAAGGTGTGAACAGATGAGCTGCTGCTATTTTCTCCGTTCGGCATGCTTCGTTGTAGCTCTCTTGCCGGTCGCCGGCTTAGCGGCTTGCTTTGCGCGACTAGCTCTGGGGAGAGAAGGAGATAGCGCCGGAAACCTCGCCTTTTGCCTTCTTCGGCGCTGGAACCTGGTTGCTGCGCCTTCTCTTTGTCCTTGTGCACACACACGATTCCTCAGCGAAAACCATGCAGAAACCTTTCCACGAGCACCCAGGGATGTGCACCCAGCACCACGTGCACGCACACGCAGCTAGAGAAAAGCACCTACCTTTTCACACACTGAAGCCTAAGCAAACGCGTGGCCACACACACGCACACATCCGCAAGCGCGCCTACTCCCATCTATTGAGGGAAAGACGGACGAGCAACGTCCTGACAGGCTTGAGGGGAAAACCGTCCGTTGACGGTTGGCGTACTGCACGCCCGCCTACGGGGCTGCAGGGGAATCCACATTTGGAAGGTACCTGAAGATGTGTGCCTGTTCTTGGAGCTCCGCTAGTAGGGTAGCAAAGACACTCGTAGGCAGTACTGAATGCTGCTCCGTGCTACTTCTCCTCCGCTGGCAAATGCTTCACAGTCGCCCTAGGAAAGACGTTTAACAATCGATCTCCAAGAGGAACGAAACACATGATGCCATAAGGCGAAAGAATAGCAGGGCATCTCTT
Source organism: Patagioenas fasciata (assembly GCF_037038585.1). Classification (NCBI taxonomy): domain Eukaryota; kingdom Metazoa; phylum Chordata; class Aves; order Columbiformes; family Columbidae; genus Patagioenas; species Patagioenas fasciata. The sequence continues at coordinate 73,625 of NW_027288608.1, forward strand.
CACAGGCTTGTCCCTGATCTATAGCTGAGGGCAAACACTTGTGTGCTTGTGGGAGAGCCTGTGTCTTTCCTGGAAGCGTTTGGGAGTTTTGCTCAGACGCGTGTTTCCTCAAGTTCAAGAATCAAGATCTAGGATACCTGCAGACAGGTGCCTGTTTGTGTGGAGACAGTCTGTTTGAAACTGTGTTCCTCAGCGCCCGCTCTTTCTCCCCGTCGCTCCACACGCCTGGGAGTCCCTTTCTTTCTCTCCACAAGCACGTGTGTTGACTTCGTCGCACATGTGCATCTGCACAAGCGTTGAGCTCAGCAGAGCGTGTCTCTTGACACTTGATGTGCGTTGGCTGTGTCTGCCTGCTCCAGTGAAGAGAGAAACGGGAAATCATCTTGGTAGAGGCAACAAAGCAAAAGCGAGGCAGGATTGACATCTGCTCAACAGAGACGGATTCCCTGCGCTGACACAGTTCACAGTTACACGAGAAGCAATCTGAGCGGTCCGTCGACCGGAGACGTGTTTCCCAAGAGGTCGTTTAGCGAGTGAACAGCAGTGTGCGCGACTTTCAGGAGTGTGCCTGGAAAGTGCCAGAATCACCAGGAGCATCTGTGCAAAAGCTGCTGCCTCTGTGACCGCATTGAGGCACGTTCGCGTGTCTGCGAGTATATAGACGGCTCTTTCGCGTTCACTCCGAGGGAAACGGTCCGCTATTGCTTCTGTGCGCACAGACGCGATTCCCTTGTCTCTTGCGAACACAGGGAACTCTGTGCATCCAAATCTACAGGCTAAGGACGCGTCTGCATATGTTTTGGTGAACAATCGAGTGTGCGTGTTCTGACAGCTGCCTCTATGCAGACGTCTCCACAGAGCCACTTCTGAATGCCCCGCAGCCCAGGACTGAATGGATACACTAACAAGTGCACCGGTGTGAGCAACCACATATGCAGAAGGACGTCTTTCATCTCACAGAAGCGCGAACGTCTTGGCGTTCAAGCACATGGCAGAAACAAGGTGTGAACAGATGAGCTGCTGCTATTTTCTCCGTTCGGCATGCTTCGTTGTAGCTCTCTTGCCGGTCGCCGGCTTAGCGGCTTGCTTTGCGCGACTAGCTCTGGGGAGAGAAGGAGATAGCGCCGGAAACCTCGCCTTTTGCCTTCTTCGGCGCTGGAACCTGGTTGCTGCGCCTTCTCTTTGTCCATGTGCACACACACGATTCCTCAGCGAAAATCATGCAGAAACCTTTCCACGAGCACCCAGGGATGTGCACCCAGCACCACGTGCACGCACACGCAGCTAGAGAAAAGCACCTACCTTTTCACACACTGATGCCTAAGCAAACGCGTGGCCACACACACGCACACATCCGCAAGCGCGCCTACTCCCATCTATTGAGGGAAAGACGGACGAGCTCTTTGGTTGCTCTTCACAGGCTTGTCCCTGATCTATAGCTGAGGGCAAACACTTGTGTGCTTGTGGGAGAGCCTGTGTCTTTCCTGGAAGCGTTTGGGAGTTTTGCTCAGACGCGTGTTTCCTCAAGTTCAAGAATCAAGATCTAGGATACCTGCAGACAGGTGCCTGTTTGTGTGGAGACAGTCTGTTTGAAACTGTGTTCCTCAGCGCCCGCTCTTTCTCCCCGTCGCTCCACACGCCTGGGAGTCCCTTTCTTTCTCTCCACAAGCACGTGTGTTGACTTCGTCGCACATGTGCATCTGCACAAGCGTTGAGCTCAGCAGAGCGTGTCTCTTGACACTTGATGTGCGTTGGCTGTGTCTGCGTGCTCCAGTGAAGAGAGAAACGGGAAATCATCTTGGTAGAGGCAACAAAGCAAAAGCGAGGCAGGATTGACATCTGCTCAACAGAGACGGATTCCCTGCGCTGACACAGTTCACAGTTACACGAGAAGCAATCTGAGCGGTCCGTCGACCGGAGACGTGTTTCCCAAGAGGTCGTTTAGCGAGTGAACAGCAGTGTGCGCGACTTTCAGGAGTGTGCCTGGAAAGTGCCAGAATCACCAGGAGCATCTGTGCAAAAGCTGCTGCCTCTGTGACCGCATTGAGGCACGTTCGCGTGTCTGCGAGTATATAGACGGCTCTTTCGCGTTCACTCCGAGGGAAACGGTCCGCTATTGCTTCTGTGCGCACAGACGCGATTCCCTTGTCTCTTGCGAACACAGGGAACTCTGTGCATCCAAATCTACAGGCTAAGGACGCGTCTGCATATGTTTTGGTGAACAATCGAGTGTGCGTGTTCTGACAGCTGCCTCTATGCAGACGTCTCCACAGAGCCACTTCTGAATGCCCCGCAGCCCAGGACTGAATGGATACACTAACAAGTGCACCGGTGTGAGCAACCACATATGCAGAAGGACGTCTTTCATCTCACAGAAGCGCGAACGTCTTGGCGTTCAAGCACATGGCAGAAACAAGGTGTGAACAGATGAGCTGCTGCTATTTTCTCCGTTCGGCATGCTTCGTTGTAGCTCTCTTGCCGGTCGCCGGCTTAGCGGCTTGCTTTGCGCGACTAGCTCTGGGGAGAGAAGGAGATAGCGCCGGAAACCTCGCCTTTTGCCTTCTTCGGCGCTGGAACCTGGTTGCTGCGCCTTCTCTTTGTCCATGTGCACACACACGATTCCTCAGCGAAAACCATGCAGAAACCTTTCCACGAGCACCCAGGGATGTGCACCCAGCACCACGTGCACGCACACGCAGCTAGAGAAAAGCACCTACCTTTTCACACACTGATGCCTAAGCAAACGCGTGGCCACACACACGCACACATCCGCAAGCGCGCCTACTCCCATCTATTGAGGGAAAGACGGACGAGCTCTTTGGTTGCTCTTCACAGGCTTGTCCCTGATCTATAGCTGAGGGCAAACACTTGTGTGCTTGTGGGAGAGCCTGTGTCTTTCCTGGAAGCGTTTGGGAGTTTTGCTCAGACGCGTGTTTCCTCAAGTTCAAGAATCAAGATCTAGGATACCTGCAGACAGGTGCCTGTTTGTGTGGAGACAGTCTGTTTGAAACTGTGTTCCTCAGCGCCCGCTCTTTCTCCCCGTCGCTCCACACGCCTGGGAGTCCCTTTCTTTCTCTCCACAAGCACGTGTGTTGACTTCGTCGCACATGTGCATCTGCACAAGCGTTGAGCTCAGCAGAGCGTGTCTCTTGACACTTGATGTGCGTTGGCTGTGTCTGCCTGCTCCAGTGAAGAGAGAAACGGGAAATCATCTTGGTAGAGGCAACAAAGCAAAAGCGAGGCAGGATTGACATCTGCTCAACAGAGACGGATTCCCTGCGCTGACACAGTTCACAGTTACACGAGAAGCAATCTGAGCGGTCCGTCGACCGGAGACGTGTTTCCCAAGAGGTCGTTTAGCGAGTGAACAGCAGTGTGCGCGACTTTCAGGAGTGTGCCTGGAAAGTGCCAGAATCACCAGGAGCATCTGTGCAAAAGCTGCTGCCTCTGTGACCGCATTGAGGCACGTTCGCGTGTCTGCGAGTATATAGACGGCTCTTTCGCGTTCACTCCGAGGGAAACGGTCCGCTATTGCTTCTGTGCGCACAGACGCGATTCCCTTGTCTCTTGCGAACACAGGGAACTCTGTGCATCCAAATCTACAGGCTAAGGACGCGTCTGCATATGTTTTGGTGAACAATCGAGTGTGCGTGTTCTGACAGCTGCCTCTATGCAGACGTCTCCACAGAGCCACTTCTGAATGCCCCGCAGCCCAGGACTGAATGGATACACTAACAAGTGCACCGGTGTGAGCAACCACATATGCAGAAGGACGTCTTTCATCTCACAGAAGCGCGAACGTCTTGGCGTTCAAGCACATGGCAGAAACAAGGTGTGAACAGATGAGCTGCTGCTATTTTCTCCGTTCGGCATGCTTCGTTGTAGCTCTCTTGCCGGTCGCCGGCTTAGCGGCTTGCTTTGCGCGACTAGCTCTGGGGAGAGAAGGAGATAGCGCCGGAAACCTCGCCTTTTGCCTTCTTCGGCGCTGGAACCTGGTTGCTGCGCCTTCTCTTTGTCCTTGTGCACACACACGATTCCTCAGCGAAAACCATGCAGAAACCTTTCCACGAGCACCCAGGGATGTGCACCCAGCACCACGTGCACGCACACGCAGCTAGAGAAAAGCACCTACCTTTTCACACACTGAAGCCTAAGCAAACGCGTGGCCACACACACGCACACATCCGCAAGCGCGCCTACTCCCATCTATTGAGGGAAAGACGGACGAGCAACGTCCTGACAGGCTTGAGGGGAAAACCGTCCGTTGACGGTTGGCGTACTGCACGCCCGCCTACGGGGCTGCAGGGGAATCCACATTTGGAAGGTACCTGAAGATGTGTGCCTGTTCTTGGAGCTCCGCTAGTAGGGTAGCAAAGACACTCGTAGGCAGTACTGAATGCTGCTCCGTGCTACTTCTCCTCCGCTGGCAAATGCTTCACAGTCGCCCTAGGAAAGACGTTTAACAATCGATCTCCAAGAGGAACGAAACACATGATGCCATAAGGCGAAAGAATAGCAGGGCATCTCTTCACAGGCTTGTCCCTGATCTATAGCTGAGGGCAAACACTTGTGTGCTTGTGGGAGAGCCTGTGTCTTTCCTGGAAGCGTTTGGGAGTTTTGCTCAGACGCGTGTTTCCTCAAGTTCAAGAATCAAGATCTAGGATACCTGCAGACAGGTGCCTGTTTGTGTGGAGACAGTCTGTTTGAAACTGTGTTCCTCAGCGCCCGCTCTTTCTCCCCGTCGCTCCACACGCCTGGGAGTCCCTTTCTTTCTCTCCACAAGCACGTGTGTTGACTTCGTCGCACATGTGCATCTGCACAAGCGTTGAGCTCAGCAGAGCGTGTCTCTTGACACTTGATGTGCGTTGGCTGTGTCTGCCTGCTCCAGTGAAGAGAGAAACGGGAAATCATCTTGGTAGAGGCAACAAAGCAAAAGCGAGGCAGGATTGACATCTGCTCAACAGAGACGGATTCCCTGCGCTGACACAGTTCACAGTTACACGAGAAGCAATCTGAGCGGTCCGTCGACCGGAGACGTGTTTCCCAAGAGGTCGTTTAGCGAGTGAACAGCAGTGTGCGCGACTTTCAGGAGTGTGCCTGGAAAGTGCCAGAATCACCAGGAGCATCTGTGCAAAAGCTGCTGCCTCTGTGACCGCATTGAGGCACGTTCGCGTGTCTGCGAGTATATAGACGGCTCTTTCGCGTTCACTCCGAGGGAAACGGTCCGCTATTGCTTCTGTGCGCACAGACGCGATTCCCTTGTCTCTTGCGAACACAGGGAACTCTGTGCATCCAAATCTACAGGCTAAGGACGCGTCTGCATATGTTTTGGTGAACAATCGAGTGTGCGTGTTCTGACAGCTGCCTCTATGCAGACGTCTCCACAGAGCCACTTCTGAATGCCCCGCAGCCCAGGACTGAATGGATACACTAACAAGTGCACCGGTGTGAGCAACCACATATGCAGAAGGACGTCTTTCATCTCACAGAAGCGCGAACGTCTTGGCGTTCAAGCACATGGCAGAAACAAGGTGTGAACAGATGAGCTGCTGCTATTTTCTCCGTTCGGCATGCTTCGTTGTAGCTCTCTTGCCGGTCGCCGGCTTAGCGGCTTGCTTTGCGCGACTAGCTCTGGGGAGAGAAGGAGATAGCGCCGGAAACCTCGCCTTTTGCCTTCTTCGGCGCTGGAACCTGGTTGCTGCGCCTTCTCTTTGTCCATGTGCACACACACGATTCCTCAGCGAAAACCATGCAGAAACCTTTCCACGAGCACCCAGGGATGTGCACCCAGCACCACGTGCACGCACACGCAGCTAGAGAAAAGCACCTACCTTTTCACACACTGATGCCTAAGCAAACGCGTGGCCACACACACGCACACATCCGCAAGCGCGCCTACTCCCATCTATTGAGGGAAAGACGGACGAGCTCTTTGGTTGCTCTTCACAGGCTTGTCCCTGATCTATAGCTGAGGGCAAACACTTGTGTGCTTGTGGGAGAGCCTGTGTCTTTCCTGGAAGCGTTTGGGAGTTTTGCTCAGACGCGTGTTTCCTCAAGTTCAAGAATCAAGATGTAGGATACCTGCAGACAGGTGCCTGTTTGTGTGGAGACAGTCTGTTTGAAACTGTGTTCCTCAGCGCCCGCTCTTTCTCCCCGTCGCTCCACACGCCTGGGAGTCCCTTTCTTTCTCTCCACAAGCACGTGTGTTGACTTCGTCGCACATGTGCATCTGCACAAGCGTTGAGCTCAGCAGAGCGTGTCTCTTGACACTTGATGTGCGTTGGCTGTGTCTGCCTGCTCCAGTGAAGAGAGAAACGGGAAATCATCTTGGTAGAGGCAACAAAGCAAAGGCGAGGCAGGATTGACATCTGCTCAACAGAGACGGATTCCCTGCGCTGACACAGTTCACAGTTACACGAGAAGCAATCTGAGCGGTCCGTCGACCGGAGACGTGTTTCCCAAGAGGTCGTTTAGCGAGTGAACAGCAGTGTGCGCGACTTTCAGGAGTGTGCCTGGAAAGTGCCAGAATCACCAGGAGCATCTGTGCAAAAGCTGCTGCCTCTGTGACCGCATTGAGGCACGTTCGCGTGTCTGCGAGTATATAGACGGCTCTTTCGCGTTCACTCCGAGGGAAACGGTCCGCTATTGCTTCTGTGCGCACAGACGCGATTCCCTTGTCTCTTGCGAACACAGGGAACTCTGTGCATCCAAATCTACAGGCTAAGGACGCGTCTGCATATGTTTTGGTGAACAATCGAGTGTGCGTGTTCTGACAGCTGCCTCTATGCAGACGTCTCCACAGAGCCACTTCTGAATGCCCCGCAGCCCAGGACTGAATGGATACACTAACAAGTGCACCGGTGTGAGCAACCACATATGCAGAAGGACGTCTTTCATCTCACAGAAGCGCGAACGTCTTGGCGTTCAAGCACATGGCAGAAACAAGGTGTGAACAGATGAGCTGCTGCTATTTTCTCCGTTCGGCATGCTTCGTTGTAGCTCTCTTGCCGGTCGCCGGCTTAGCGGCTTGCTTTGCGCGACTAGCTCTGGGGAGAGAAGGAGATAGCGCCGGAAACCTCGCCTTTTGCCTTCTTCGGCGCTGGAACCTGGTTGCTGCGCCTTCTCTTTGTCCATGTGCACACACACGATTCCTCAGCGAAAACCATGCAGAAACCTTTCCACGAGCACCCAGGGATGTGCACCCAGCACCACGTGCACGCACACGCAGCTAGAGAAAAGCACCTACCTTTTCACACACTGAAGCCTAAGCAAACGCGTGGCCACACACACGCACACATCCGCAAGCGCGCCTACTCCCATCTATTGAGGGAAAGACGGACGAGCAACGTCCTGACAGGCTTGAGGGGAAAAACGTCCGTTGACGGTTGGCGTACTGCACGCCCGCCTACGGGGCTGCAGGGGAATCCACATTTGGAAGGTACCTGAAGATGTGTGCCTGTTCTTGGAGCTCCGCTAGTAGGGTAGCAAAGACACTCGTAGGCAGTACTGAATGCTGCTCCGTGCTACTTCTCCTCCGCTGGCAAATGCTTCACAGTCGCCCTAGGAAAGACGTTTAACAATCGATCTCCAAGAGGAACGAAACACATGATGCCATAAGGCGAAAGAATAGCAGGGCATCTCTTCACAGGCTTGTCCCTGATCTATAGCTGAGGGCAAACACTTGTGTGCTTGTGGGAGAGCCTGTGTCTTTCCTGGAAGCGTTTGGGAGTTTTGCTCAGACGCGTGTTTCCTCAAGTTCAAGAATCAAGATCTAGGATACCTGCAGACAGGTGCCTGTTTGTGTGGAGACAGTCTGTTTGAAACTGTGTTCCTCAGCGCCCGCTCTTTCTCCCCGTCGCTCCACACGCCTGGGAGTCCCTTTCTTTCTCTCCACAAGCACGTGTGTTGACTTCGTCGCACATGTGCATCTGCACAAGCGTTGAGCTCAGCAGAGCGTGTCTCTTGACACTTGATGTGCGTTGGCTGTGTCTGCCTGCTCCAGTGAAGAGAGAAACGGGAAATCATCTTGGTAGAGGCAACAAAGCAAAAGCGAGGCAGGATTGACATCTGCTCAACAGAGACGGATTCCCTGCGCTGACACAGTTCACAGTTACACGAGAAGCAATCTGAGCGGTCCGTCGACCGGAGACGTGTTTCCCAAGAGGTCGTTTAGCGAGTGAACAGCAGTGTGCGCGACTTTCAGGAGTGTGCCTGGAAAGTGCCAGAATCACCAGGAGCATCTGTGCAAAAGCTGCTGCCTCTGTGACCGCATTGAGGCACGTTCGCGTGTCTGCGAGTATATAGACGGCTCTTTCGCGTTCACTCCGAGGGAAACGGTCCGCTATTGCTTCTGTGCGCACAGACGCGATTCCCTTGTCTCTTGCGAACACAGGGAACTCTGTGCATCCAAATCTACAGGCTAAGGACGCGTCTGCATATGTTTTGGTGAACAATCGAGTGTGCGTGTTCTGACAGCTGCCTCTATGCAGACGTCTCCACAGAGCCACTTCTGAATGCCCCGCAGCCCAGGACTGAATGGATACACTAACAAGTGCACCGGTGTGAGCAACCACATATGCAGAAGGACGTCTTTCATCTCACAGAAGCGCGAACGTCTTGGCGTTCAAGCACATGGCAGAAACAAGGTGTGAACAGATGAGCTGCTGCTATTTTCTCCGTTCGGCATGCTTCGTTGTAGCTCTCTTGCCGGTCGCCGGCTTAGCGGCTTGCTTTGCGCGACTAGCTCTGGGGAGAGAAGGAGATAGCGCCGGAAACCTCGCCTTTTGCCTTCTTCGGCGCTGGAACCTGGTTGCTGCGCCTTCTCTTTGTCCATGTGCACACACACGATTCCTCAGCGAAAACCATGCAGAAACCTTTCCACGAGCACCCAGGGATGTGCACCCAGCACCACGTGCACGCACACGCAGCTAGAGAAAAGCACCTACCTTTTCACACACTGATGCCTAAGCAAACGCGTGGCCACACACACGCACACATCCGCAAGCGCGCCTACTCCCATCTATTGAGGGAAAGACGGACGAGCTCTTTGGTTGCTCTTCACAGGCTTGTCCCTGATCTATAGCTGAGGGCAAACACTTGTGTGCTTGTGGGAGAGCCTGTGTCTTTCCTGGAAGCGTTTGGGAGTTTTGCTCAGACGCGTGTTTCCTCAAGTTCAAGAATCAAGATCTAGGATACCTGCAGACAGGTGCCTGTTTGTGTGGAGACAGTCTGTTTGAAACTGTGTTCCTCAGCGCCCGCTCTTTCTCCCCGTCGCTCCACACGCCTGGGAGTCCCTTTCTTTCTCTCCACAAGCACGTGTGTTGACTTCGTCGCACATGTGCATCTGCACAAGCGTTGAGCTCAGCAGAGCGTGTCTCTTGACACTTGATGTGCGTTGGCTGTGTCTGCCTGCTCCAGTGAAGAGAGAAACGGGAAATCATCTTGGTAGAGGCAACAAAGCAAAAGCGAGGCAGGATTGACATCTGCTCAACAGAGACGGATTCCCTGCGCTGACACAGTTCACAGTTACACGAGAAGCAATCTGAGCGGTCCGTCGACCGGAGACGTGTTTCCCAAGAGGTCGTTTAGCGAGTGAACAGCAGTGTGCGCGACTTTCAGGAGTGTGCCTGGAAAGTGCCAGAATCACCAGGAGCATCTGTGCAAAAGCTGCTGCCTCTGTGACCGCATTGAGGCACGTTCGCGTGTCTGCGAGTATATAGACGGCTCTTTCGCGTTCACTCCGAGGGAAACGGTCCGCTATTGCTTCTGTGCGCACAGACGCGATTCCCTTGTCTCTTGCGAACACAGGGAACTCTGTGCATCCAAATCTACAGGCTAAGGACGCGTCTGCATATGTTTTGGTGAACAATCGAGTGTGCGTGTTCTGACAGCTGCCTCTATGCAGACGTCTCCACAGAGCCACTTCTGAATGCCCCGCAGCCCAGGACTGAATGGATACACTAACAAGTGCACCGGTGTGAGCAACCACATATGCAGAAGGACGTCTTTCATCTCACAGAAGCGCGAACGTCTTGGCGTTCAAGCACATGGCAGAAACAAGGTGTGAACAGATGAGCTGCTGCTATTTTCTCCGTTCGGCATGCTTCGTTGTAGCTCTCTTGCCGGTCGCCGGCTTAGCGGCTTGCTTTGCGCGACTAGCTCTGGGGAGAGAAGGAGATAGCGCCGGAAACCTCGCCTTTTGCCTTCTTCGGCGCTGGAACCTGGTTGCTGCGCCTTCTCTTTGTCCATGTGCACACACACGATTCCTCAGCGAAAACCATGCAGAAACCTTTCCACGAGCACCCAGGGATGTGCACCCAGCACCACGTGCACGCACACGCAGCTAGAGAAAAGCACCTACCTTTTCACACACTGATGCCTAAGCAAACGCGTGGCCACACACACGCACACATCCGCAAGCGCGCCTACTCCCATCTATTGAGGGAAAGACGGACGAGCTCTTTGGTTGCTCTTCACAGGCTTGTCCCTGATCTATAGCTGAGGGCAAACACTTGTGTGCTTGTGGGAGAGCCTGTGTCTTTCCTGGAAGCGTTTGGGAGTTTTGCTCAGACGCGTGTTTCCTCAAGTTCAAGAATCAAGATCTAGGATACCTGCAGACAGGTGCCTGTTTGTGTGGAGACAGTCTGTTTGAAACTGTGTTCCTCAGCGCCCGCTCTTTCTCCCCGTCGCTCCACACGCCTGGGAGTCCCTTTCTTTCTCTCCACAAGCACGTGTGTTGACTTCGTCGCACATGTGCATCTGCACAAGCGTTGAGCTCAGCAGAGCGTGTCTCTTGACACTTGATGTGCGTTGGCTGTGTCTGCCTGCTCCAGTGAAGAGAGAAACGGGAAATCATCTTGGTAGAGGCAACAAAGCAAAAGCGAGGCAGGATTGACATCTGCTCAACAGAGACGGATTCCCTGCGCTGACACAGTTCACAGTTACACGAGAAGCAATCTGAGCGGTCCGTCGACCGGAGACGTGTTTCCCAAGAGGTCGTTTAGCGAGTGAACAGCAGTGTGCGCGACTTTCAGGAGTGTGCCTGGAAAGTGCCAGAATCACCAGGAGCATCTGTGCAAAAGCTGCTGCCTCTGTGACCGCATTGAGGCACGTTCGCGTGTCTGCGAGTATATAGACGGCTCTTTCGCGTTCACTCCGAGGGAAACGGTCCGCTATTGCTTCTGTGCGCACAGACGCGATTCCCTTGTCTCTTGCGAACACAGGGAACTCTGTGCATCCAAATCTACAGGCTAAGGACGCGTCTGCATATGTTTTGGTGAACAATCGAGTGTGCGTGTTCTGACAGCTGCCTCTATGCAGACGTCTCCACAGAGCCACTTCTGAATGCCCCGCAGCCCAGGACTGAATGGATACACTAACAAGTGCACCGGTGTGAGCAACCACATATGCAGAAGGACGTCTTTCATCTCACAGAAGCGCGAACGTCTTGGCGTTCAAGCACATGGCAGAAACAAGGTGTGAACAGATGAGCTGCTGCTATTTTCTCCGTTCGGCATGCTTCGTTGTAGCTCTCTTGCCGGTCGCCGGCTTAGCGGCTTGCTTTGCGCGACTAGCTCTGGGGAGAGAAGGAGATAGCGCCGGAAACCTCGCCTTTTGCCTTCTTCGGCGCTGGAACCTGGTTGCTGCGCCTTCTCTTTGTCCATGTGCACACACACGATTCCTCAGCGAAAACCATGCAGAAACCTTTCCACGAGCACCCAGGGATGTGCACCCAGCACCACGTGCACGCACACGCAGCTAGAGAAAAGCACCTACCTTTTCACACACTGATGCCTAAGCAAACGCGTGGCCACACACACGCACACATCCGCAAGCGCGCCTACTCCCATCTATTGAGGGAAAGACGGACGAGCTCTTTGGTTGCTCTTCACAGGCTTGTCCCTGATCTATAGCTGAGGGCAAACACTTGTGTGCTTGTGGGAGAGCCTGTGTCTTTCCTGGAAGCGTTTGGGAGTTTTGCTCAGACGCGTGTTTCCTCAAGTTCAAGAATCAAGATCTAGGATACCTGCAGACAGGTGCCTGTTTGTGTGGAGACAGTCTGTTTGAAACTGTGTTCCTCAGCGCCCGCTCTTTCTCCCCGTCGCTCCACACGCCTGGGAGTCCCTTTCTTTCTCTCCACAAGCACGTGTGTTGACTTCGTCGCACATGTGCATCTGCACAAGCGTTGAGCTCAGCAGAGCGTGTCTCTTGACACTTGATGTGCGTTGGCTGTGTCTGCCTGCTCCAGTGAAGAGAGAAACGGGAAATCATCTTGGTAGAGGCAACAAAGCAAAAGCGAGGCAGGATTGACATCTGCTCAACAGAGACGGATTCCCTGCGCTGACACAGTTCACAGTTACACGAGAAGCAATCTGAGCGGTCCGTCGACCGGAGACGTGTTTCCCAAGAGGTCGTTTAGCGAGTGAACAGCAGTGTGCGCGACTTTCAGGAGTGTGCCTGGAAAGTGCCAGAATCACCAGGAGCATCTGTGCAAAAGCTGCTGCCTCTGTGACCGCATTGAGGCACGTTCGCGTGTCTGCGAGTATATAGACGGCTCTTTCGCGTTCACTCCGAGGGAAACGGTCCGCTATTGCTTCTGTGCGCACAGACGCGATTCCCTTGTCTCTTGCGAACACAGGGAACTCTGTGCATCCAAATCTACAGGCTAAGGACGCGTCTGCATATGTTTTGGTGAACAATCGAGTGTGCGTGTTCTGACAGCTGCCTCTATGCAGACGTCTCCACAGAGCCACTTCTGAATGCCCCGCAGCCCAGGACTGAATGGATACACTAACAAGTGCACCGGTGTGAGCAACCACATATGCAGAAGGACGTCTTTCATCTCACAGAAGCGCGAACGTCTTGGCGTTCAAGCACATGGCAGAAACAAGGTGTGAACAGATGAGCTGCTGCTATTTTCTCCGTTCGGCATGCTTCGTTGTAGCTCTCTTGCCGGTCGCCGGCTTAGCGGCTTGCTTTGCGCGACTAGCTCTGGGGAGAGAAGGAGATAGCGCCGGAAACCTCGCCTTTTGCCTTCTTCGGCGCTGGAACCTGGTTGCTGCGCCTTCTCTTTGTCCATGTGCACACACACGATTCCTCAGCGAAAACCATGCAGAAACCTTTCCACGAGCACCCAGGGATGTGCACCCAGCACCACGTGCACGCACACGCAGCTAGAGAAAAGCACCTACCTTTTCACACACTGATGCCTAAGCAAACGCGTGGCCACACACACGCACACATCCGCAAGCGCGCCTACTCCCATCTATTGAGGGAAAGACGGACGAGCTCTTTGGTTGCTCTTCACAGGCTTGTCCCTGATCTATAGCTGAGGGCAAACACTTGTGTGCTTGTGGGAGAGCCTGTGTCTTTCCTGGAAGCGTTTGGGAGTTTTGCTCAGACGCGTGTTTCCTCAAGTTCAAGAATCAAGATCTAGGATACCTGCAGACAGGTGCCTGTTTGTGTGGAGACAGTCTGTTTGAAACTGTGTTCCTCAGCGCCCGCTCTTTCTCCCCGTCGCTCCACACGCCTGGGAGTCCCTTTCTTTCTCTCCACAAGCACGTGTGTTGACTTCGTCGCACATGTGCATCTGCACAAGCGTTGAGCTCAGCAGAGCGTGTCTCTTGACACTTGATGTGCGTTGGCTGTGTCTGCCTGCTCCAGTGAAGAGAGAAACGGGAAATCATCTTGGTAGAGGCAACAAAGCAAAAGCGAGGCAGGATTGACATCTGCTCAACAGAGACGGATTCCCTGCGCTGACACAGTTCACAGTTACACGAGAAGCAATCTGAGCGGTCCGTCGACCGGAGACGTGTTTCCCAAGAGGTCGTTTAGCGAGTGAACAGCAGTGTGCGCGACTTTCAGGAGTGTGCCTGGAAAGTGCCAGAATCACCAGGAGCATCTGTGCAAAAGCTGCTGCCTCTGTGACCGCATTGAGGCACGTTCGCGTGTCTGCGAGTATATAGACGGCTCTTTCGCGTTCACTCCGAGGGAAACGGTCCGCTATTGCTTCTGTGCGCACAGACGCGATTCCCTTGTCTCTTGCGAACACAGGGAACTCTGTGCATCCAAATCTACAGGCTAAGGACGCGTCTGCATATGTTTTGGTGAACAATCGAGTGTGCGTGTTCTGACAGCTGCCTCTATGCAGACGTCTCCACAGAGCCACTTCTGAATGCCCCGCAGCCCAGGACTGAATGGATACACTAACAAGTGCACCGGTGTGAGCAACCACATATGCAGAAGGACGTCTTTCATCTCACAGAAGCGCGAACGTCTTGGCGTTCAAGCACATGGCAGAAACAAGGTGTGAACAGATGAGCTGCTGCTATTTTCTCCGTTCGGCATGCTTCGTTGTAGCTCTCTTGCCGGTCGCCGGCTTAGCGGCTTGCTTTGCGCGACTAGCTCTGGGGAGAGAAGGAGATAGCGCCGGAAACCTCGCCTTTTGCCTTCTTCGGCGCTGGAACCTGGTTGCTGCGCCTTCTCTTTGTCCATGTGCACACACACGATTCCTCAGCGAAAACCATGCAGAAACCTTTCCACGAGCACCCAGGGATGTGCACCCAGCACCACGTGCACGCACACGCAGCTAGAGAAAAGCACCTACCTTTTCACACACTGATGCCTAAGCAAACGCGTGGCCACACACACGCACACATCCGCAAGCGCGCCTACTCCCATCTATTGAGGGAAAGACGGACGAGCTCTTTGGTTGCTCTTCACAGGCTTGTCCCTGATCTATAGCTGAGGGCAAACACTTGTGTGCTTGTGGGAGAGCCTGTGTCTTTCCTGGAAGCGTTTGGGAGTTTTGCTCAGACGCGTGTTTCCTCAAGTTCAAGAATCAAGATCTAGGATACCTGCAGACAGGTGCCTGTTTGTGTGGAGACAGTCTGTTTGAAACTGTGTTCCTCAGCGCCCGCTCTTTCTCCCCGTCGCTCCACACGCCTGGGAGTCCCTTTCTTTCTCTCCACAAGCACGTGTGTTGACTTCGTCGCACATGTGCATCTGCACAAGCGTTGAGCTCAGCAGAGCGTGTCTCTTGACACTTGATGTGCGTTGGCTGTGTCTGCCTGCTCCAGTGAAGAGAGAAACGGGAAATCATCTTGGTAGAGGCAACAAAGCAAAAGCGAGGCAGGATTGACATCTGCTCAACAGAGACGGATTCCCTGCGCTGACACAGTTCACAGTTACACGAGAAGCAATCTGAGCGGTCCGTCGACCGGAGACGTGTTTCCCAAGAGGTCGTTTAGCGAGTGAACAGCAGTGTGCGCGACTTTCAGGAGTGTGCCTGGAAAGTGCCAGAATCACCAGGAGCATCTGTGCAAAAGCTGCTGCCTCTGTGACCGCATTGAGGCACGTTCGCGTGTCTGCGAGTATATAGACGGCTCTTTCGCGTTCACTCCGAGGGAAACGGTCCGCTATTGCTTCTGTGCGCACAGACGCGATTCCCTTGTCTCTTGCGAACACAGGGAACTCTGTGCATCCAAATCTACAGGCTAAGGACGCGTCTGCATATGTTTTGGTGAACAATCGAGTGTGCGTGTTCTGACAGCTGCCTCTATGCAGACGTCTCCACAGAGCCACTTCTGAATGCCCCGCAGCCCAGGACTGAATGGATACACTAACAAGTGCACCGGTGTGAGCAACCACATATGCAGAAGGACGTCTTTCATCTCACAGAAGCGCGAACGTCTTGGCGTTCAAGCACATGGCAGAAACAAGGTGTGAACAGATGAGCTGCTGCTATTTTCTCCGTTCGGCATGCTTCGTTGTAGCTCTCTTGCCGGTCGCCGGCTTAGCGGCTTGCTTTGCGCGACTAGCTCTGGGGAGAGAAGGAGATAGCGCCGGAAACCTCGCCTTTTGCCTTCTTCGGCGCTGGAACCTGGTTGCTGCGCCTTCTCTTTGTCCATGTGCACACACACGATTCCTCAGCGAAAACCATGCAGAAACCTTTCCACGAGCACCCAGGGATGTGCACCCAGCACCACGTGCACGCACACGCAGCTAGAGAAAAGCACCTACCTTTTCACACACTGATGCCTAAGCAAACGCGTGGCCACACACACGCACACATCCGCAAGCGCGCCTACTCCCATCTATTGAGGGAAAGACGGACGAGCTCTTTGGTTGCTCTTCACAGGCTTGTCCCTGATCTATAGCTGAGGGCAAACACTTGTGTGCTTGTGGGAGAGCCTGTGTCTTTCCTGGAAGCGTTTGGGAGTTTTGCTCAGACGCGTGTTTCCTCAAGTTCAAGAATCAAGATCTAGGATACCTGCAGACAGGTGCCTGTTTGTGTGGAGACAGTCTGTTTGAAACTGTGTTCCTCAGCGCCCGCTCTTTCTCCCCGTCGCTCCACACGCCTGGGAGTCCCTTTCTTTCTCTCCACAAGCACGTGTGTTGACTTCGTCGCACATGTGCATCTGCACAAGCGTTGAGCTCAGCAGAGCGTGTCTCTTGACACTTGATGTGCGTTGGCTGTGTCTGCCTGCTCCAGTGAAGAGAGAAACGGGAAATCATCTTGGTAGAGGCAACAAAGCAAAGGCGAGGCAGGATTGACATCTGCTCAACAGAGACGGATTCCCTGCGCTGACACAGTTCACAGTTACACGAGAAGCAATCTGAGCGGTCCGTCGACCGGAGACGTGTTTCCCAAGAGGTCGTTTAGCGAGTGAACAGCAGTGTGCGCGACTTTCAGGAGTGTGCCTGGAAAGTGCCAGAATCACCAGGAGCATCTGTGCAAAAGCTGCTGCCTCTGTGACCGCATTGAGGCACGTTCGCGTGTCTGCGAGTATATAGACGGCTCTTTCGCGTTCACTCCGAGGGAAACGGTCCGCTATTGCTTCTGTGCGCACAGACGCGATTCCCTTGTCTCTTGCGAACACAGGGAACTCTGTGCATCCAAATCTACAGGCTAAGGACGCGTCTGCATATGTTTTGGTGAACAATCGAGTGTGCGTGTTCTGACAGCTGCCTCTATGCAGACGTCTCCACAGAGCCACTTCTGAATGCCCCGCAGCCCAGGACTGAATGGATACACTAACAAGTGCACCGGTGTGAGCAACCACATATGCAGAAGGACGTCTTTCATCTCACAGAAGCGCGAACGTCTTGGCGTTCAAGCACATGGCAGAAACAAGGTGTGAACAGATGAGCTGCTGCTATTTTCTCCGTTCGGCATGCTTCGTTGTAGCTCTCTTGCCGGTCGCCGGCTTAGCGGCTTGCTTTGCGCGACTAGCTCTGGGGAGAGAAGGAGATAGCGCCGGAAACCTCGCCTTTTGCCTTCTTCGGCGCTGGAACCTGGTTGCTGCGCCTTCTCTTTGTCCATGTGCACACACACGATTCCTCAGCGAAAACCATGCAGAAACCTTTCCACGAGCACCCAGGGATGTGCACCCAGCACCACGTGCACGCACACGCAGCTAGAGAAAAGCACCTACCTTTTCACACACTGATGCCTAAGCAAACGCGTGGCCACACACACGCACACATCCGCAAGCGCGCCTACTCCCATCTATTGAGGGAAAGACGGACGAGCTCTTTGGTTGCTCTTCACAGGCTTGTCCCTGATCTATAGCTGAGGGCAAACACTTGTGTGCTTGTGGGAGAGCCTGTGTCTTTCCTGGAAGCGTTTGGGAGTTTTGCTCAGACGCGTGTTTCCTCAAGTTCAAGAATCAAGATCTAGGATACCTGCAGACAGGTGCCTGTTTGTGTGGAGACAGTCTGTTTGAAACTGTGTTCCTCAGCGCCCGCTCTTTCTCCCCGTCGCTCCACACGCCTGGGAGTCCCTTTCTTTCTCTCCACAAGCACGTGTGTTGACTTCGTCGCACATGTGCATCTGCACAAGCGTTGAGCTCAGCAGAGCGTGTCTCTTGACACTTGATGTGCGTTGGCTGTGTCTGCCTGCTCCAGTGAAGAGAGAAACGGGAAATCATCTTGGTAGAGGCAACAAAGCAAAGGCGAGGCAGGATTGACATCTGCTCAACAGAGACGGATTCCCTGCGCTGACACAGTTCACAGTTACACGAGAAGCAATCTGAGCGGTCCGTCGACCGGAGACGTGTTTCCCAAGAGGTCGTTTAGCGAGTGAACAGCAGTGTGCGCGACTTTCAGGAGTGTGCCTGGAAAGTGCCAGAATCACCAGGAGCATCTGTGCAAAAGCTGCTGCCTCTGTGACCGCATTGAGGCACGTTCGCGTGTCTGCGAGTATATAGACGGCTCTTTCGCGTTCACTCCGAGGGAAACGGTCCGCTATTGCTTCTGTGCGCACAGACGCGATTCCCTTGTCTCTTGCGAACACAGGGAACTCTGTGCATCCAAATCTACAGGCTAAGGACGCGTCTGCATATGTTTTGGTGAACAATCGAGTGTGCGTGTTCTGACAGCTGCCTCTATGCAGACGTCTCCACAGAGCCACTTCTGAATGCCCCGCAGCCCAGGACTGAATGGATACACTAACAAGTGCACCGGTGTGAGCAACCACATATGCAGAAGGACGTCTTTCATCTCACAGAAGCGCGAACGTCTTGGCGTTCAAGCACATGGCAGAAACAAGGTGTGAACAGATGAGCTGCTGCTATTTTCTCCGTTCGGCATGCTTCGTTGTAGCTCTCTTGCCGGTCGCCGGCTTAGCGGCTTGCTTTGCGCGACTAGCTCTGGGGAGAGAAGGAGATAGCGCCGGAAACCTCGCCTTTTGCCTTCTTCGGCGCTGGAACCTGGTTGCTGCGCCTTCTCTTTGTCCATGTGCACACACACGATTCCTCAGCGAAAACCATGCAGAAACCTTTCCACGAGCACCCAGGGATGTGCACCCAGCACCACGTGCACGCACACGCAGCTAGAGAAAAGCACCTACCTTTTCACACACTGATGCCTAAGCAAACGCGTGGCCACACACACGCACACATCCGCAAGCGCGCCTACTCCCATCTATTGAGGGAAAGACGGACGAGCTCTTTGGTTGCTCTTCACAGGCTTGTCCCTGATCTATAGCTGAGGGCAAACACTTGTGTGCTTGTGGGAGAGCCTGTGTCTTTCCTGGAAGCGTTTGGGAGTTTTGCTCAGACGCGTGTTTCCTCAAGTTCAAGAATCAAGATCTAGGATACCTGCAGACAGGTGCCTGTTTGTGTGGAGACAGTCTGTTTGAAACTGTGTTCCTCAGCGCCCGCTCTTTCTCCCCGTCGCTCCACACGCCTGGGAGTCCCTTTCTTTCTCTCCACAAGCACGTGTGTTGACTTCGTCGCACATGTGCATCTGCACAAGCGTTGAGCTCAGCAGAGCGTGTCTCTTGACACTTGATGTGCGTTGGCTGTGTCTGCCTGCTCCAGTGAAGAGAGAAACGGGAAATCATCTTGGTAGAGGCAACAAAGCAAAAGCGAGGCAGGATTGACATCTGCTCAACAGAGACGGATTCCCTGCGCTGACACAGTTCACAGTTACACGAGAAGCAATCTGAGCGGTCCGTCGACCGGAGACGTGTTTCCCAAGAGGTCGTTTAGCGAGTGAACAGCAGTGTGCGCGACTTTCAGGAGTGTGCCTGGAAAGTGCCAGAATCACCAGGAGCATCTGTGCAAAAGCTGCTGCCTCTGTGACCGCATTGAGGCACGTTCGCGTGTCTGCGAGTATATAGACGGCTCTTTCGCGTTCACTCCGAGGGAAACGGTCCGCTATTGCTTCTGTGCGCACAGACGCGATTCCCTTGTCTCTTGCGAACACAGGGAACTCTGTGCATCCAAATCTACAGGCTAAGGACGCGTCTGCATATGTTTTGGTGAACAATCGAGTGTGCGTGTTCTGACAGCTGCCTCTATGCAGACGTCTCCACAGAGCCACTTCTGAATGCCCCGCAGCCCAGGACTGAATGGATACACTAACAAGTGCACCGGTGTGAGCAACCACATATGCAGAAGGACGTCTTTCATCTCACAGAAGCGCGAACGTCTTGGCGTTCAAGCACATGGCAGAAACAAGGTGTGAACAGATGAGCTGCTGCTATTTTCTCCGTTCGGCATGCTTCGTTGTAGCTCTCTTGCCGGTCGCCGGCTTAGCGGCTTGCTTTGCGCGACTAGCTCTGGGGAGAGAAGGAGATAGCGCCGGAAACCTCGCCTTTTGCCTTCTTCGGCGCTGGAACCTGGTTGCTGCGCCTTCTCTTTGTCCATGTGCACACACACGATTCCTCAGCGAAAACCATGCAGAAACCTTTCCACGAGCACCCAGGGATGTGCACCCAGCACCACGTGCACGCACACGCAGCTAGAGAAAAGCACCTACCTTTTCACACTCTGATGCCTAAGCAAACGCGTGGCCACACACACGCACACATCCGCAAGCGCGCCTACTCCCATCTATTGAGGGAAAGACGGACGAGCTCTTTGGTTGCTCTTCACAGGCTTGTCCCTGATCTATAGCTGAGGGCAAACACTTGTGTGCTTGTGGGAGAGCCTGTGTCTTTCCTGGAAGCGTTTGGGAGTTTTGCTCAGACGCGTGTTTCCTCAAGTTCAAGAATCAAGATCTAGGATACCTGCAGACAGGTGCCTGTTTGTGTGGAGACAGTCTGTTTGAAACTGTGTTCCTCAGCGCCCGCTCTTTCTCCCCGTCGCTCCACACGCCTGGGAGTCCCTTTCTTTCTTTCCACAAGCACGTGTGTTGACTTCGTCGCACATGTGCATCTGCACAAGCGTTGAGCTCAGCAGAGCGTGTCTCTTGACACTTGATGTGCGTTGGCTGTGTCTGCCTGCTCCAGTGAAGAGAGAAACGGGAAATCATCTTGGTAGAGGCAACAAAGCAAAGGCGAGGCAGGATTGACATCTGCTCAACAGAGACGGATTCCCTGCGCTGACACAGTTCACAGTTACACGAGAAGCAATCTGAGCGGTCCGTCGACCGGAGACGTGTTTCCCAAGAGGTCGTTTAGCGAGTGAACAGCAGTGTGCGCGACTTTCAGGAGTGTGCCTGGAAAGTGCCAGAATCACCAGGAGCATCTGTGCAAAAGCTGCTGCCTCTGTGACCGCATTGAGGCACGTTCGCGTGTCTGCGAGTATATAGACGGCTCTTTCGCGTTCACTCCGAGGGAAACGGTCCGCTATTGCTTCTGTGCGCACAGACGCGATTCCCTTGTCTCTTGCGAACACAGGGAACTCTGTGCATCCAAATCTACAGGCTAAGGACGCGTCTGCATATGTTTTGGTGAACAATCGAGTGTGCGTGTTCTGACAGCTGCCTCTATGCAGACGTCTCCACAGAGCCACTTCTGAATGCCCCGCAGCCCAGGACTGAATGGATACACTAACAAGTGCACCGGTGTGAGCAACCACATATGCAGAAGGACGTCTTTCATCTCACAGAAGCGCGAACGTCTTGGCGTTCAAGCACATGGCAGAAACAAGGTGTGAACAGATGAGCTGCTGCTATTTTCTCCGTTCGGCATGCTTCGTTGTAGCTCTCTTGCCGGTCGCCGGCTTAGCGGCTTGCTTTGCGCGACTAGCTCTGGGGAGAGAAGGAGATAGCGCCGGAAACCTCGCCTTTTGCCTTCTTCGGCGCTGGAACCTGGTTGCTGCGCCTTCTCTTTGTCCATGTGCACACACACGATTCCTCAGCGAAAACCATGCAGAAACCTTTCCACGAGCACCCAGGGATGTGCACCCAGCACCACGTGCACGCACACGCAGCTAGAGAAAAGCACCTACCTTTTCACACTCTGATGCCTAAGCAAACGCGTGGCCACACACACGCACACATCCGCAAGCGCGCCTACTCCCATCTATTGAGGGAAAGACGGACGAGCTCTTTGGTTGCTCTTCACAGGCTTGTCCCTGATCTATAGCTGAGGGCAAACACTTGTGTGCTTGTGGGAGAGCCTGTGTCTTTCCTGGAAGCGTTTGGGAGTTTTGCTCAGACGCGTGTTTCCTCAAGTTCAAGAATCAAGATCTAGGATACCTGCAGACAGGTGCCTGTTTGTGTGGAGACAGTCTGTTTGAAACTGTGTTCCTCAGCGCCCGCTCTTTCTCCCCGTCGCTCCACACGCCTGGGAGTCCCTTTCTTTCTTTCCACAAGCACGTGTGTTGACTTCGTCGCACATGTGCATCTGCACAAGCGTTGAGCTCAGCAGAGCGTGTCTCTTGACACTTGATGTGCGTTGGCTGTGTCTGCCTGCTCCAGTGAAGAGAGAAACGGGAAATCATCTTGGTAGAGGCAACAAAGCAAAGGCGAGGCAGGATTGACATCTGCTCAACAGAGACGGATTCCCTGCGCTGACACAGTTCACAGTTACACGAGAAGCAATCTGAGCGGTCCGTCGACCGGAGACGTGTTTCCCAAGAGGTCGTTTAGCGAGTGAACAGCAGTGTGCGCGACTTTCAGGAGTGTGCCTGGAAAGTGTCAGAATCACCAGGAGCATCTGTGCAAAAGCTGCTGCCTCTGTGACCGCATTGAGGCACGTTCGCGTGTCTGCGAGTATATAGACGGCTCTTTCGCGTTCACTCCGAGGGAAACGGTCCGCTATTGCTTCTGTGCGCACAGACGCGATTCCCTTGTCTCTTGCGAACACAGGGAACTCTGTGCATCCAAATCTACAGGCTAAGGACGCGTCTGCATATGTTTTGGTGAACAATCGAGTGTGCGTGTTCTGACAGCTGCCTCTATGCAGACGTCTCCACAGAGCCACTTCTGAATGCCCCGCAGCCCAGGACTGAATGGATACACTAACAAGTGCACCGGTGTGAGCAACCACATATGCAGAAGGACGTCTTTCATCTCACAGAAGCGCGAACGTCTTGGCGTTCAAGCACATGGCAGAAACAAGGTGTGAACAGATGAGCTGCTGCTATTTTCTCCGTTCGGCATGCTTCGTTGTAGCTCTCTTGCCGGTCGCCGGCTTAGCGGCTTGCTTTGCGCGACTAGCTCTGGGGAGAGAAGGAGATAGCGCCGGAAACCTCGCCTTTTGCCTTCTTCGGCGCTGGAACCTGGTTGCTGCGCCTTCTCTTTGTCCATGTGCACACACACGATTCCTCAGCGAAAACCATGCAGAAACCTTTCCACGAGCACCCAGGGATGTGCACCCAGCACCACGTGCACGCACACGCAGCTAGAGAAAAGCACCTACCTTTTCACACTCTGATGCCTAAGCAAACGCGTGGCCACACACACGCACACATCCGCAAGCGCGCCTACTCCCATCTATTGAGGGAAAGACGGACGAGCTCTTTGGTTGCTCTTCACAGGCTTGTCCCTGATCTATAGCTGAGGGCAAACACTTGTGTGCTTGTGGGAGAGCCTGTGTCTTTCCTGGAAGCGTTTGGGAGTTTTGCTCAGACGCGTGTTTCCTCAAGTTCAAGAATCAAGATCTAGGATACCTGCAGACAGGTGCCTGTTTGTGTGGAGACAGTCTGTTTGAAACTGTGTTCCTCAGCGCCCGCTCTTTCTCCCCGTCGCTCCACACGCCTGGGAGTCCCTTTCTTTCTCTCCACAAGCACGTGTGTTGACTTCGTCGCACATGTGCATCTGCACAAGCGTTGAGCTCAGCAGAGAGCGTGTCTCTTGACACTTGATGTGCGTTGGCTGTGTCTGCCTGCTCCAGTGAAGAGAGAAACGGGAAATCATCTTGGTAGAGGCAACAAAGCAAAAGCGAGGCAGGATTGACATCTGCTCAACAGAGACGGATTCCCTGCGCTGACACAGTTCACAGTTACACGAGAAGCAATCTGAGCGGTCCGTCGACCGGAGACGTGTTTCCCAAGAGGTCGTTTAGCGAGTGAACAGCAGTGTGCGCGACTTTCAGGAGTGTGCCTGGAAAGTGCCAGAATCACCAGGAGCATCTGTGCAAAAGCTGCTGCCTCTGTGACCGCATTGAGGCACGTTCGCGTGTCTGCGAGTATATAGACGGCTCTTTCGCGTTCACTCCGAGGGAAACGGTCCGCTATTGCTTCTGTGCGCACAGACGCGATTCCCTTGTCTCTTGCGAACACAGGGAACTCTGTGCATCCAAATCTACAGGCTAAGGACGCGTCTGCATATGTTTTGGTGAACAATCGAGTGTGCGTGTTCTGACAGCTGCCTCTATGCAGACGTCTCCACAGAGCCACTTCTGAATGCCCCGCAGCCCAGGACTGAATGGATACACTAACAAGTGCACCGGTGTGAGCAACCACATATGCAGAAGGACGTCTTTCATCTCACAGAAGCGCGAACGTCTTGGCGTTCAAGCACATGGCAGAAACAAGGTGTGAACAGATGAGCTGCTGCTATTTTCTCCGTTCGGCATGCTTCGTTGTAGCTCTCTTGCCGGTCGCCGGCTTAGCGGCTTGCTTTGCGCGACTAGCTCTGGGGAGAGAAGGAGATAGCGCCGGAAACCTCGCCTTTTGCCTTCTTCGGCGCTGGAACCTGGTTGCTGCGCCTTCTCTTTGTCCATGTGCACACACACGATTCCTCAGCGAAAACCATGCAGAAACCTTTCCACGAGCACCCAGGGATGTGCACCCAGCACCACGTGCACGCACACGCAGCTAGAGAAAAGCACCTACCTTTTCACACACTGATGCCTAAGCAAACGCGTGGCCACACACACGCACACATCCGCAAGCGCGCCTACTCCCATCTATTGAGGGAAAGACGGACGAGCTCTTTGGTTGCTCTTCACAGGCTTGTCCCTGATCTATAGCTGAGGGCAAACACTTGTGTGCTTGTGGGAGAGCCTGTGTCTTTCCTGGAAGCGTTTGGGAGTTTTGCTCAGACGCGTGTTTCCTCAAGTTCAAGAATCAAGATCTAGGATACCTGCAGACAGGTGCCTGTTTGTGTGGAGACAGTCTGTTTGAAACTGTGTTCCTCAGCGCCCGCTCTTTCTCCCCGTCGCTCCACACGCCTGGGAGTCCCTTTCTTTCTCTCCACAAGCACGTGTGTTGACTTCGTCGCACATGTGCATCTGCACAAGCGTTGAGCTCAGCAGAGCGTGTCTCTTGACACTTGATGTGCGTTGGCTGTGTCTGCCTGCTCCAGTGAAGAGAGAAACGGGAAATCATCTTGGTAGAGGCAACAAAGCAAAGGCGAGGCAGGATTGACATCTGCTCAACAGAGACGGATTCCCTGCGCTGACACAGTTCACAGTTACACGAGAAGCAATCTGAGCGGTCCGTCGACCGGAGACGTGTTTCCCAAGAGGTCGTTTAGCGAGTGAACAGCAGTGTGCGCGACTTTCAGGAGTGTGCCTGGAAAGTGCCAGAATCACCAGGAGCATCTGTGCAAAAGCTGCTGCCTCTGTGACCGCATTGAGGCACGTTCGCGTGTCTGCGAGTATATAGACGGCTCTTTCGCGTTCACTCCGAGGGAAACGGTCCGCTATTGCTTCTGTGCGCACAGACGCGATTCCCTTGTCTCTTGCGAACACAGGGAACTCTGTGCATCCAAATCTACAGGCTAAGGACGCGTCTGCATATGTTTTGGTGAACAATCGAGTGTGCGTGTTCTGACAGCTGCCTCTATGCAGACGTCTCCACAGAGCCACTTCTGAATGCCCCGCAGCCCAGGACTGAATGGATACACTAACAAGTGCACCGGTGTGAGCAACCACATATGCAGAAGGACGTCTTTCATCCCACAGAAGCGCGAACGTCTTGGCGTTCAAGCACATGGCAGAAACAAGGTGTGAACAGATGAGCTGCTGCTATTTTCTCCGTTCGGCATGCTTCGTTGTAGCTCTCTTGCCGGTCGCCGGCTTAGCGGCTTGCTTTGCGCGACTAGCTCTGGGGAGAGAAGGAGATAGCGCCGGAAACCTCGCCTTTTGCCTTCTTCGGCGCTGGAACCTGGTTGCTGCGCCTTCTCTTTGTCCATGTGCACACACACGATTCCTCAGCGAAAACCATGCAGAAACCTTTCCACGAGCACCCAGGGATGTGCACCCAGCACCACGTGCACGCACACGCAGCTAGAGAAAAGCACCTACCTTTTCACACACTGATGCCTAAGCAAACGCGTGGCCACACACACGCACACATCCGCAAGCGCGCCTACTCCCATCTATTGAGGGAAAGACGGACGAGCTCTTTGGTTGCTCTTCACAGGCTTGTCCCTGATCTATAGCTGAGGGCAAACACTTGTGTGCTTGTGGGAGAGCCTGTGTCTTTCCTGGAAGCGTTTGGGAGTTTTGCTCAGACGCGTGTTTCCTCAAGTTCAAGAATCAAGATCTAGGATACCTGCAGACAGGTGCCTGTTTGTGTGGAGACAGTCTGTTTGAAACTGTGTTCCTCAGCGCCCGCTCTTTCTCCCCGTCGCTCCACACGCCTGGGAGTCCCTTTCTTTCTCTCCACAAGCACGTGTGTTGACTTCGTCGCACATGTGCATCTGCACAAGCGTTGAGCTCAGCAGAGCGTGTCTCTTGACACTTGATGTGCGTTGGCTGTGTCTGCCTGCTCCAGTGAAGAGAGAAACGGGAAATCATCTTGGTAGAGGCAACAAAGCAAAGGCGAGGCAGGATTGACATCTGCTCAACAGAGACGGATTCCCTGCGCTGACACAGTTCACAGTTACACGAGAAGCAATCTGAGCGGTCCGTCGACCGGAGACGTGTTTCCCAAGAGGTCGTTTAGCGAGTGAACAGCAGTGTGCGCGACTTTCAGGAGTGTGCCTGGAAAGTGCCAGAATCACCAGGAGCATCTGTGCAAAAGCTGCTGCCTCTGTGACCGCATTGAGGCACGTTCGCGTGTCTGCGAGTATATAGACGGCTCTTTCGCGTTCACTCCGAGGGAAACGGTCCGCTATTGCTTCTGTGCGCACAGACGCGATTCCCTTGTCTCTTGCGAACACAGGGAACTCTGTGCATCCAAATCTACAGGCTAAGGACGCGTCTGCGTATGTTTTGGTGAACAATCGAGTGTGCGTGTTCTGACAGCTGCCTCTATGCAGACGTCTCCACAGAGCCACTTCTGAATGCCCCGCAGCCCAGGACTGAATGGATACACTAACAAGTGCACCGGTGTGAGCAACCACATATGCAGAAGGACGTCTTTCATCTCACAGAAGCGCGAACGTCTTGGCGTTCAAGCACATGGCAGAAACAAGGTGTGAACAGATGAGCTGCTGCTATTTTCTCCGTTCGGCATGCTTCGTTGTAGCTCTCTTGCCGGTCGCCGGCTTAGCGGCTTGCTTTGCGCGACTAGCTCTGGGGAGAGAAGGAGATAGCGCCGGAAACCTCGCCTTTTGCCTTCTTCGGCGCTGGAACCTGGTTGCTGCGCCTTCTCTTTGTCCATGTGCACACACACGATTCCTCAGCGAAAACCATGCAGAAACCTTTCCACGAGCACCCAGGGATGTGCACCCAGCACCACGTGCACGCACACGCAGCTAGAGAAAAGCACCTACCTTTTCACACACTGATGCCTAAGCAAACGCGTGGCCACACACACGCACACATCCGCAAGCGCGCCTACTCCCATCTATTGAGGGAAAGACGGACGAGCTCTTTGGTTGCTCTTCACAGGCTTGTCCCTGATCTATAGCTGAGGGCAAACACTTGTGTGCTTGTGGGAGAGCCTGTGTCTTTCCTGGAAGCGTTTGGGAGTTTTGCTCAGACGCGTGTTTCCTCAAGTTCAAGAATCAAGATCTAGGATACCTGCAGACAGGTGCCTGTTTGTGTGGAGACAGTCTGTTTGAAACTGTGCTCCTCAGCGCCCGCTCTTTCTCCCCGTCGCTCCACACGCCTGGGAGTCCCTTTCTTTCTCTCCACAAGCACGTGTGTTGACTTCGTCGCACATGTGCATCTGCACAAGCGTTGAGCTCAGCAGAGCGTGTCTCTTGACACTTGATGTGCGTTGGCTGTGTCTGCCTGCTCCAGTGAAGAGAGAAACGGGAAATCATCTTGGTAGAGGCAACAAAGCAAAAGCGAGGCAGGATTGACATCTGCTCAACAGAGACGGATTCCCTGCGCTGACACAGTTCACAGTTACACGAGAAGCAATCTGAGCGGTCCGTCGACCGGAGACGTGTTTCCCAAGAGGTCGTTTAGCGAGTGAACAGCAGTGTGCGCGACTTTCAGGAGTGTGCCTGGAAAGTGCCAGAATCACCAGGAGCATCTGTGCAAAAGCTGCTGCCTCTGTGACCGCATTGAGGCACGTTCGCGTGTCTGCGAGTATATAGACGGCTCTTTCGCGTTCACTCCGAGGGAAACGGTCCGCTATTGCTTCTGTGCGCACAGACGCGATTCCCTTGTCTCTTGCGAACACAGGGAACTCTGTGCATCCAAATCTACAGGCTAAGGACGCGTCTGCATATGTTTTGGTGAACAATCGAGTGTGCGTGTTCTGACAGCTGCCTCTATGCAGACGTCTCCACAGAGCCACTTCTGAATGCCCCGCAGCCCAGGACTGAATGGATACACTAACAAGTGCACCGGTGTGAGCAACCACATATGCAGAAGGACGTCTTTCATCTCACAGAAGCGCGAACGTCTTGGCGTTCAAGCACATGGCAGAAACAAGGTGTGAACAGATGAGCTGCTGCTATTTTCTCCGTTCGGCATGCTTCGTTGTAGCTCTCTTGCCGGTCGCCGGCTTAGCGGCTTGCTTTGCGCGACTAGCTCTGGGGAGAGAAGGAGATAGCGCCGGAAACCTCGCCTTTTGCCTTCTTCGGCGCTGGAACCTGGTTGCTGCGCCTTCTCTTTGTCCATGTGCACACACACGATTCCTCAGCGAAAACCATGCAGAAACCTTTCCACGAGCACCCAGGGATGTGCACCCAGCACCACGTGCACGCACACGCAGCTAGAGAAAAGCACCTACCTTTTCACACACTGATGCCTAAGCAAACGCGTGGCCACACACACGCACACATCCGCAAGCGCGCCTACTCCCATCTACTGAGAGAAAGACGGACGAGCTCTTTGGTTGCTCTTCACAGGCTTGTCCCTGATCTATAGCTGAGGGCAAACACTTGTGTGCTTGTGGGAGAGCCTGTGTCTTTCCTGGAAGCGTTTGGGAGTTTTGCTCAGACGCGTGTTTCCTCAAGTTCAAGAATCAAGATCTAGGATACCTGCAGACAGGTGCCTGTTTGTGTGGAGACAGTCTGTTTGAAACTGTGCTCCTCAGCGCCCGCTCTTTCTCCCCGTCGCTCCACACGCCTGGGAGTCCCTTTCTTTCTCTCCACAAGCACGTGTGTTGACTTCGTCGCACATGTGCATCTGCACAAGCGTTGAGCTCAGCAGAGCGTGTCTCTTGACACTTGATGTGCGTTGGCTGTGTCTGCCTGCTCCAGTGAAGAGAGAAACGGGAAATCATCTTGGTAGAGGCAACAAAGCAAAGGCGAGGCAGGATTGACATCTGCTCAACAGAGACGGATTCCCTGCGCTGACACAGTTCACAGTTACACGAGAAGCAATCTGAGCGGTCCGTCGACCGGAGACGTGTTTCCCAAGAGGTCGTTTAGCGAGTGAACAGCAGTGTGCGCGACTTTCAGGAGTGTGCCTGGAAAGTGCCAGAATCACCAGGAGCATCTGTGCAAAAGCTGCTGCCTCTGTGACCGCATTGAGGCACGTTCGCGTGTCTGCGAGTATATAGACGGCTCTTTCGCGTTCACTCCGAGGGAAACGGTCCGCTATTGCTTCTGTGCGCACAGACGCGATTCCCTTGTCTCTTGCGAACACAGGGAACTCTGTGCATCCAAATCTACAGGCTAAGGACGCGTCTGCATATGTTTTGGTGAACAATCGAGTGTGCGTGTTCTGACAGCTGCCTCTATGCAGACGTCTCCACAGAGCCACTTCTGAATGCCCCGCAGCCCAGGACTGAATGGATACACTAACAAGTGCACCGGTGTGAGCAACCACATATGCAGAAGGACGTCTTTCATCTCACAGAAGCGCGAACGTCTTGGCGTTCAAGCACATGGCAGAAACAAGGTGTGAACAGATGAGCTGCTGCTATTTTCTCCGTTCGGCATGCTTCGTTGTAGCTCTCTTGCCGGTCGCCGGCTTAGCGGCTTGCTTTGCGCGACTAGCTCTGGGGAGAGAAGGAGATAGCGCCGGAAACCTCGCCTTTTGCCTTCTTCGGCGCTGGAACCTGGTTGCTGCGCCTTCTCTTTGTCCATGTGCACACACACGATTCCTCAGCGAAAACCATGCAGAAACCTTTCCACGAGCACCCAGGGATGTGCACCCAGCACCACGTGCACGCACACGCAGCTAGAGAAAAGCACCTACCTTTTCACACACTGATGCCTAAGCAAACGCGTGGCCACACACACGCACACATCCGCAAGCGCGCCTACTCCCATCTATTGAGGGAAAGACGGACGAGCTCTTTGGTTGCTCTTCACAGGCTTGTCCCTGATCTATAGCTGAGGGCAAACACTTGTGTGCTTGTGGGAGAGCCTGTGTCTTTCCTGGAAGCGTTTGGGAGTTTTGCTCAGACGCGTGTTTCCTCAAGTTCAAGAATCAAGATCTAGGATACCTGCAGACAGGTGCCTGTTTGTGTGGAGACAGTCTGTTTGAAACTGTGCTCCTCAGCGCCCGCTCTTTCTCCCCGTCGCTCCACACGCCTGGGAGTCCCTTTCTTTCTCTCCACAAGCACGTGTGTTGACTTCGTCGCACATGTGCATCTGCACAAGCGTTGAGCTCAGCAGAGCGTGTCTCTTGACACTTGATGTGCGTTGGCTGTGTCTGCCTGCTCCAGTGAAGAGAGAAACGGGAAATCATCTTGGTAGAGGCAACAAAGCAAAGGCGAGGCAGGATTGACATCTGCTCAACAGAGACGGATTCCCTGCGCTGACACAGTTCACAGTTACACGAGAAGCAATCTGAGCGGTCCGTCGACCGGAGACGTGTTTCCCAAGAGGTCGTTTAGCGAGTGAACAGCAGTGTGCGCGACTTTCAGGAGTGTGCCTGGAAAGTGCCAGAATCACCAGGAGCATCTGTGCAAAAGCTGCTGCCTCTGTGACCGCATTGAGGCACGTTCGCGTGTCTGCGAGTATATAGACGGCTCTTTCGCGTTCACTCCGAGGGAAACGGTCCGCTATTGCTTCTGTGCGCACAGACGCGATTCCCTTGTCTCTTGCGAACACAGGGAACTCTGTGCATCCAAATCTACAGGCTAAGGACGCGTCTGCGTATGTTTTGGTGAACAATCGAGTGTGCGTGTTCTGACAGCTGCCTCTATGCAGACGTCTCCACAGAGCCACTTCTGAATGCCCCGCAGCCCAGGACTGAATGGATACACTAACAAGTGCACCGGTGTGAGCAACCACATATGCAGAAGGACGTCTTTCATCTCACAGAAGCGCGAACGTCTTGGCGTTCAAGCACATGGCAGAAACAAGGTGTGAACAGATGAGCTGCTGCTATTTTCTCCGTTCGGCATGCTTCGTTGTAGCTCTCTTGCCGGTCGCCGGCTTAGCGGCTTGCTTTGCGCGACTAGCTCTGGGGAGAGAAGGAGATAGCGCCGGAAACCTCGCCTTTTGCCTTCTTCGGCGCTGGAACCTGGTTGCTGCGCCTTCTCTTTGTCCATGTGCACACACACGATTCCTCAGCGAAAACCATGCAGAAACCTTTCCACGAGCACCCAGGGATGTGCACCCAGCACCACGTGCACGCACACGCAGCTAGAGAAAAGCACCTACCTTTTCACACACTGATGCCTAAGCAAACGCGTGGCCACACACACGCACACATCCGCAAGCGCGCCTACTCCCATCTATTGAGGGAAAGACGGACGAGCTCTTTGGTTGCTCTTCACAGGCTTGTCCCTGATCTATAGCTGAGGGCAAACACTTGTGTGCTTGTGGGAGAGCCTGTGTCTTTCCTGGAAGCGTTTGGGAGTTTTGCTCAGACGCGTGTTTCCTCAAGTTCAAGAATCAAGATCTAGGATACCTGCAGACAGGTGCCTGTTTGTGTGGAGACAGTCTGTTTGAAACTGTGTTCCTCAGCGCCCGCTCTTTCTCCCCGTCGCTCCACACGCCTGGGAGTCCCTTTCTTTCTCTCCACAAGCACGTGTGTTGACTTCGTCGCACATGTGCATCTGCACAAGCGTTGAGCTCAGCAGAGCGTGTCTCTTGACACTTGATGTGCGTTGGCTGTGTCTGCCTGCTCCAGTGAAGAGAGAAACGGGAAATCATCTTGGTAGAGGCAACAAAGCAAAAGCGAGGCAGGATTGACATCTGCTCAACAGAGACGGATTCCCTGCGCTGACACAGTTCACAGTTACACGAGAAGCAATCTGAGCGGTCCGTCGACCGGAGACGTGTTTCCCAAGAGGTCGTTTAGCGAGTGAACAGCAGTGTGCGCGACTTTCAGGAGTGTGCCTGGAAAGTGCCAGAATCACCAGGAGCATCTGTGCAAAAGCTGCTGCCTCTGTGACCGCATTGAGGCACGTTCGCGTGTCTGCGAGTATATAGACGGCTCTTTCGCGTTCACTCCGAGGGAAACGGTCCGCTATTGCTTCTGTGCGCACAGACGCGATTCCCTTGTCTCTTGCGAACACAGGGAACTCTGTGCATCCAAATCTACAGGCTAAGGACGCGTCTGCATATGTTTTGGTGAACAATCGAGTGTGCGTGTTCTGACAGCTGCCTCTATGCAGACGTCTCCACAGAGCCACTTCTGAATGCCCCGCAGCCCAGGACTGAATGGATACACTAACAAGTGCACCGGTGTGAGCAACCACATATGCAGAAGGACGTCTTTCATCTCACAGAAGCGCGAACGTCTTGGCGTTCAAGCACATGGCAGAAACAAGGTGTGAACAGATGAGCTGCTGCTATTTTCTCCGTTCGGCATGCTTCGTTGTAGCTCTCTTGCCGGTCGCCGGCTTAGCGGCTTGCTTTGCGCGACTAGCTCTGGGGAGAGAAGGAGATAGCGCCGGAAACCTCGCCTTTTGCCTTCTTCGGCGCTGGAACCTGGTTGCTGCGCCTTCTCTTTGTCCATGTGCACACACACGATTCCTCAGCGAAAACCATGCAGAAACCTTTCCACGAGCACCCAGGGATGTGCACCCAGCACCACGTGCACGCACACGCAGCTAGAGAAAAGCACCTACCTTTTCACACACTGATGCCTAAGCAAACGCGTGGCCACACACACGCACACATCCGCAAGCGCGCCTACTCCCATCTATTGAGGGAAAGACGGACGAGCTCTTTGGTTGCTCTTCACAGGCTTGTCCCTGATCTATAGCTGAGGGCAAACACTTGTGTGCTTGTGGGAGAGCCTGTGTCTTTCCTGGAAGCGTTTGGGAGTTTTGCTCAGACGCGTGTTTCCTCAAGTTCAAGAATCAAGATCTAGGATACCTGCAGACAGGTGCCTGTTTGTGTGGAGACAGTCTGTTTGAAACTGTGTTCCTCAGCGCCCGCTCTTTCTCCCCGTCGCTCCACACGCCTGGGAGTCCCTTTCTTTCTCTCCACAAGCACGTGTGTTGACTTCGTCGCACATGTGCATCTGCACAAGCGTTGAGCTCAGCAGAGCGTGTCTCTTGACACTTGATGTGCGTTGGCTGTGTCTGCCTGCTCCAGTGAAGAGAGAAACGGGAAATCATCTTGGTAGAGGCAACAAAGCAAAGGCGAGGCAGGATTGACATCTGCTCAACAGAGACGGATTCCCTGCGCTGACACAGTTCACAGTTACACGAGAAGCAATCTGAGCGGTCCGTCGACCGGAGACGTGTTTCCCAAGAGGTCGTTTAGCGAGTGAACAGCAGTGTGCGCGACTTTCAGGAGTGTGCCTGGAAAGTGCCAGAATCACCAGGAGCATCTGTGCAAAAGCTGCTGCCTCTGTGACCGCATTGAGGCACGTTCGCGTGTCTGCGAGTATATAGACGGCTCTTTCGCGTTCACTCCGAGGGAAACGGTCCGCTATTGCTTCTGTGCGCACAGACGCGATTCCCTTGTCTCTTGCGAACACAGGGAACTCTGTGCATCCAAATCTACAGGCTAAGGACGCGTCTGCATATGTTTTGGTGAACAATCGAGTGTGCGTGTTCTGACAGCTGCCTCTATGCAGACGTCTCCACAGAGCCACTTCTGAATGCCCCGCAGCCCAGGACTGAATGGATACACTAACAAGTGCACCGGTGTGAGCAACCACATATGCAGAAGGACGTCTTTCATCTCACAGAAGCGCGAACGTCTTGGCGTTCAAGCACATGGCAGAAACAAGGTGTGAACAGATGAGCTGCTGCTATTTTCTCCGTTCGGCATGCTTCGTTGTAGCTCTCTTGCCGGTCGCCGGCTTAGCGGCTTGCTTTGCGCGACTAGCTCTGGGGAGAGAAGGAGATAGCGCCGGAAACCTCGCCTTTTGCCTTCTTCGGCGCTGGAACCTGGTTGCTGCGCCTTCTCTTTGTCCATGTGCACACACACGATTCCTCAGCGAAAACCATGCAGAAACCTTTCCACGAGCACCCAGGGATGTGCACCCAGCACCACGTGCACGCACACGCAGCTAGAGAAAAGCACCTACCTTTTCACACACTGATGCCTAAGCAAACGCGTGGCCACACACACGCACACATCCGCAAGCGCGCCTACTCCCATCTACTGAGGGAAAGACGGACGAGCTCTTTGGTTGCTCTTCACAGGCTTGTCCCTGATCTATAGCTGAGGGCAAACACTTGTGTGCTTGTGGGAGAGCCTGTGTCTTTCCTGGAAGCGTTTGGGAGTTTTGCTCAGACGCGTGTTTCCTCAAGTTCAAGAATCAAGATCTAGGATACCTGCAGACAGGTGCCTGTTTGTGTGGAGACAGTCTGTTTGAAACTGTGCTCCTCAGCGCCCGCTCTTTCTCCCCGTCGCTCCACACGCCTGGGAGTCCCTTTCTTTCTCTCCACAAGCACGTGTGTTGACTTCGTCGCACATGTGCATCTGCACAAGCGTTGAGCTCAGCAGAGCGTGTCTCTTGACACTTGATGTGCGTTGGCTGTGTCTGCCTGCTCCAGTGAAGAGAGAAACGGGAAATCATCTTGGTAGAGGCAACAAAGCAAAGGCGAGGCAGGATTGACATCTGCTCAACAGAGACGGATTCCCTGCGCTGACACAGTTCACAGTTACACGAGAAGCAATCTGAGCGGTCCGTCGACCGGAGACGTGTTTCCCAAGAGGTCGTTTAGCGAGTGAACAGCAGTGTGCGCGACTTTCAGGAGTGTGCCTGGAAAGTGCCAGAATCACCAGGAGCATCTGTGCAAAAGCTGCTGCCTCTGTGACCGCATTGAGGCACGTTCGCGTGTCTGCGAGTATATAGACGGCTCTTTCGCGTTCACTCCGAGGGAAACGGTCCGCTATTGCTTCTGTGCGCACAGACGCGATTCCCTTGTCTCTTGCGAACACAGGGAACTCTGTGCATCCAAATCTACAGGCTAAGGACGCGTCTGCATATGTTTTGGTGAACAATCGAGTGTGCGTGTTCTGACAGCTGCCTCTATGCAGACGTCTCCACAGAGCCACTTCTGAATGCCCCGCAGCCCAGGACTGAATGGATACACTAACAAGTGCACCGGTGTGAGCAACCACATATGCAGAAGGACGTCTTTCATCTCACAGAAGCGCGAACGTCTTGGCGTTCAAGCACATGGCAGAAACAAGGTGTGAACAGATGAGCTGCTGCTATTTTCTCCGTTCGGCATGCTTCGTTGTAGCTCTCTTGCCGGTCGCCGGCTTAGCGGCTTGCTTTGCGCGACTAGCTCTGGGGAGAGAAGGAGATAGCGCCGGAAACCTCGCCTTTTGCCTTCTTCGGCGCTGGAACCTGGTTGCTGTGCCTTCTCTTTGTCCATGTGCACACACACGATTCCTCAGCGAAAACCATGCAGAAACCTTTCCACGAGCACCCAGGGATGTGCACCCAGCACCACGTGCACGCACACGCAGCTAGAGAAAAGCACCTACCTTTTCACACACTGATGCCTAAGCAAACGCGTGGCCACACACACGCACACATCCGCAAGCGCGCCTACTCCCATCTATTGAGGGAAAGACGGACGAGCTCTTTGGTTGCTCTTCACAGGCTTGTCCCTGATCTATAGCTGAGGGCAAACACTTGTGTGCTTGTGGGAGAGCCTGTGTCTTTCCTGGAAGCGTTTGGGAGTTTTGCTCAGACGCGTGTTTCCTCAAGTTCAAGAATCAAGATCTAGGATACCTGCAGACAGGTGCCTGTTTGTGTGGAGACAGTCTGTTTGAAACTGTGTTCCTCAGCGCCCGCTCTTTCTCCCCGTCGCTCCACACGCCTGGGAGTCCCTTTCTTTCTCTCCACAAGCACGTGTGTTGACTTCGTCGCACATGTGCATCTGCACAAGCGTTGAGCTCAGCAGAGCGTGTCTCTTGACACTTGATGTGCGTTGGCTGTGTCTGCCTGCTCCAGTGAAGAGAGAAACGGGAAATCATCTTGGTAGAGGCAACAAAGCAAAGGCGAGGCAGGATTGACATCTGCTCAACAGAGACGGATTCCCTGCGCTGACACAGTTCACAGTTACACGAGAAGCAATCTGAGCGGTCCGTCGACCGGAGACGTGTTTCCCAAGAGGTCGTTTAGCGAGTGAACAGCAGTGTGCGCGACTTTCAGGAGTGTGCCTGGAAAGTGCCAGAATCACCAGGAGCATCTGTGCAAAAGCTGCTGCCTCTGTGACCGCATTGAGGCACGTTCGCGTGTCTGCGAGTATATAGACGGCTCTTTCGCGTTCACTCCGAGGGAAACGGTCCGCTATTGCTTCTGTGCGCACAGACGCGATTCCCTTGTCTCTTGCGAACACAGGGAACTCTGTGCATCCAAATCTACAGGCTAAGGACGCGTCTGCATATGTTTTGGTGAACAATCGAGTGTGCGTGTTCTGACAGCTGCCTCTATGCAGACGTCTCCACAGAGCCACTTCTGAATGCCCCGCAGCCCAGGACTGAATGGATACACTAACAAGTGCACCGGTGTGAGCAACCACATATGCAGAAGGACGTCTTTCATCTCACAGAAGCGCGAACGTCTTGGCGTTCAAGCACATGGCAGAAACAAGGTGTGAACAGATGAGCTGCTGCTATTTTCTCCGTTCGGCATGCTTCGTTGTAGCTCTCTTGCCGGTCGCCGGCTTAGCGGCTTGCTTTGCGCGACTAGCTCTGGGGAGAGAAGGAGATAGCGCCGGAAACCTCGCCTTTTGCCTTCTTCGGCGCTGGAACCTGGTTGCTGCGCCTTCTCTTTGTCCATGTGCACACACACGATTCCTCAGCGAAAACCATGCAGAAACCTTTCCACGAGCACCCAGGGATGTGCACCCAGCACCACGTGCGCGCACACGCAGCTAGAGAAAAGCACCTACCTTTTCACACACTGATGCCTAAGCAAACGCGTGGCCACACACACGCACACATCCGCAAGCGCGCCTACTCCCATCTATTGAGGGAAAGACGGACGAGCTCTTTGGTTGCTCTTCACAGGCTTGTCCCTGATCTATAGCTGAGGGCAAACACTTGTGTGCTTGTGGGAGAGCCTGTGTCTTTCCTGGAAGCGTTTGGGAGTTTTGCTCAGACGCGTGTTTCCTCAAGTTCAAGAATCAAGATCTAGGATACCTGCAGACAGGTGCCTGTTTGTGTGGAGACAGTCTGTTTGAAACTGTGTTCCTCAGCGCCCGCTCTTTCTCCCCGTCGCTCCACACGCCTGGGAGTCCCTTTCTTTCTCTCCACAAGCACGTGTGTTGACTTCGTCGCACATGTGCATCTGCACAAGCGTTGAGCTCAGCAGAGCGTGTCTCTTGACACTTGATGTGCGTTGGCTGTGTCTGCCTGCTCCAGTGAAGAGAGAAACGGGAAATCATCTTGGTAGAGGCAACAAAGCAAAGGCGAGGCAGGATTGACATCTGCTCAACAGAGACGGATTCCCTGCGCTGACACAGTTCACAGTTACACGAGAAGCAATCTGAGCGGTCCGTCGACCGGAGACGTGTTTCCCAAGAGGTCGTTTAGCGAGTGAACAGCAGTGTGCGCGACTTTCAGGAGTGTGCCTGGAAAGTGCCAGAATCACCAGGAGCATCTGTGCAAAAGCTGCTGCCTCTGTGACCGCATTGAGGCACGTTCGCGTGTCTGCGAGTATATAGACGGCTCTTTCGCGTTCACTCCGAGGGAAACGGTCCGCTATTGCTTCTGTGCGCACAGACGCGATTCCCTTGTCTCTTGCGAACACAGGGAACTCTGTGCATCCAAATCTACAGGCTAAGGACGCGTCTGCATATGTTTTGGTGAACAATCGAGTGTGCGTGTTCTGACAGCTGCCTCTATGCAGACGTCTCCACAGAGCCACTTCTGAATGCCCCGCAGCCCAGGACTGAATGGATACACTAACAAGTGCACCGGTGTGAGCAACCACATATGCAGAAGGACGTCTTTCATCTCACAGAAGCGCGAACGTCTTGGCGTTCAAGCACATGGCAGAAACAAGGTGTGAACAGATGAGCTGCTGCTATTTTCTCCGTTCGGCATGCTTCGTTGTAGCTCTCTTGCCGGTCGCCGGCTTAGCGGCTTGCTTTGCGCGACTAGCTCTGGGGAGAGAAGGAGATAGCGCCGGAAACCTCGCCTTTTGCCTTCTTCGGCGCTGGAACCTGGTTGCTGCGCCTTCTCTTTGTCCATGTGCACACACACGATTCCTCAGCGAAAACCATGCAGAAACCTTTCCACGAGCACCCAGGGATGTGCACCCAGCACCACGTGCACGCACACGCAGCTAGAGAAAAGCACCTACCTTTTCACACACTGATGCCTAAGCAAACGCGTGGCCACACACACGCACACATCCGCAAGCGCGCCTACTCCCATCTACTGAGAGAAAGACGGACGAGCTCTTTGGTTGCTCTTCACAGGCTTGTCCCTGATCTATAGCTGAGGGCAAACACTTGTGTGCTTGTGGGAGAGCCTGTGTCTTTCCTGGAAGCGTTTGGGAGTTTTGCTCAGACGCGTGTTTCCTCAAGTTCAAGAATCAAGATCTAGGATACCTGCAGACAGGTGCCTGTTTGTGTGGAGACAGTCTGTTTGAAACTGTGCTCCTCAGCGCCCGCTCTTTCTCCCCGTCGCTCCACACGCCTGGGAGTCCCTTTCTTTCTCTCCACAAGCACGTGTGTTGACTTCGTCGCACATGTGCATCTGCACAAGCGTTGAGCTCAGCAGAGCGTGTCTCTTGACACTTGATGTGCGTTGGCTGTGTCTGCCTGCTCCAGTGAAGAGAGAAACGGGAAATCATCTTGGTAGAGGCAACAAAGCAAAAGCGAGGCAGGATTGACATCTGCTCAACAGAGACGGATTCCCTGCGCTGACACAGTTCACAGTTACACGAGAAGCAATCTGAGCGGTCCGTCGACCGGAGACGTGTTTCCCAAGAGGTCGTTTAGCGAGTGAACAGCAGTGTGCGCGACTTTCAGGAGTGTGCCTGGAAAGTGCCAGAATCACCAGGAGCATCTGTGCAAAAGCTGCTGCCTCTGTGACCGCATTGAGGCACGTTCGCGTGTCTGCGAGTATATAGACGGCTCTTTCGCGTTCACTCCGAGGGAAACGGTCCGCTATTGCTTCTGTGCGCACAGACGCGATTCCCTTGTCTCTTGCGAACACAGGGAACTCTGTGCATCCAAATCTACAGGCTAAGGACGCGTCTGCATATGTTTTGGTGAACAATCGAGTGTGCGTGTTCTGACAGCTGCCTCTATGCAGACGTCTCCACAGAGCCACTTCTGAATGCCCCGCAGCCCAGGACTGAATGGATACACTAACAAGTGCACCGGTGTGAGCAACCACATATGCAGAAGGACGTCTTTCATCTCACAGAAGCGCGAACGTCTTGGCGTTCAAGCACATGGCAGAAACAAGGTGTGAACAGATGAGCTGCTGCTATTTTCTCCGTTCGGCATGCTTCGTTGTAGCTCTCTTGCCGGTCGCCGGCTTAGCGGCTTGCTTTGCGCGACTAGCTCTGGGGAGAGAAGGAGATAGCGCCGGAAACCTCGCCTTTTGCCTTCTTCGGCGCTGGAACCTGGTTGCTGCGCCTTCTCTTTGTCCATGTGCACACACACGATTCCTCAGCGAAAACCATGCAGAAACCTTTCCACGAGCACCCAGGGATGTGCACCCAGCACCACGTGCACGCACACGCAGCTAGAGAAAAGCACCTACCTTTTCACACTCTGATGCCTAAGCAAACGCGTGGCCACACACACGCACACATCCGCAAGCGCGCCTACTCCCATCTATTGAGGGAAAGACGGACGAGCTCTTTGGTTGCTCTTCACAGGCTTGTCCCTGATCTATAGCTGAGGGCAAACACTTGTGTGCTTGTGGGAGAGCCTGTGTCTTTCCTGGAAGCGTTTGGGAGTTTTGCTCAGACGCGTGTTTCCTCAAGTTCAAGAATCAAGATCTAGGATACCTGCAGACAGGTGCCTGTTTGTGTGGAGACAGTCTGTTTGAAACTGTGTTCCTCAGCGCCCGCTCTTTCTCCCCGTCGCTCCACACGCCTGGGAGTCCCTTTCTTTCTTTCCACAAGCACGTGTGTTGACTTCGTCGCACATGTGCATCTGCACAAGCGTTGAGCTCAGCAGAGCGTGTCTCTTGACACTTGATGTGCGTTGGCTGTGTCTGCCTGCTCCAGTGAAGAGAGAAACGGGAAATCATCTTGGTAGAGGCAACAAAGCAAAGGCGAGGCAGGATTGACATCTGCTCAACAGAGACGGATTCCCTGCGCTGACACAGTTCACAGTTACACGAGAAGCAATCTGAGCGGTCCGTCGACCGGAGACGTGTTTCCCAAGAGGTCGTTTAGCGAGTGAACAGCAGTGTGCGCGACTTTCAGGAGTGTGCCTGGAAAGTGTCAGAATCACCAGGAGCATCTGTGCAAAAGCTGCTGCCTCTGTGACCGCATTGAGGCACGTTCGCGTGTCTGCGAGTATATAGACGGCTCTTTCGCGTTCACTCCGAGGGAAACGGTCCGCTATTGCTTCTGTGCGCACAGACGCGATTCCCTTGTCTCTTGCGAACACAGGGAACTCTGTGCATCCAAATCTACAGGCTAAGGACGCGTCTGCATATGTTTTGGTGAACAATCGAGTGTGCGTGTTCTGACAGCTGCCTCTATGCAGACGTCTCCACAGAGCCACTTCTGAATGCCCCGCAGCCCAGGACTGAATGGATACACTAACAAGTGCACCGGTGTGAGCAACCACATATGCAGAAGGACGTCTTTCATCTCACAGAAGCGCGAACGTCTTGGCGTTCAAGCACATGGCAGAAACAAGGTGTGAACAGATGAGCTGCTGCTATTTTCTCCGTTCGGCATGCTTCGTTGTAGCTCTCTTGCCGGTCGCCGGCTTAGCGGCTTGCTTTGCGCGACTAGCTCTGGGGAGAGAAGGAGATAGCGCCGGAAACCTCGCCTTTTGCCTTCTTCGGCGCTGGAACCTGGTTGCTGCGCCTTCTCTTTGTCCATGTGCACACACACGATTCCTCAGCGAAAACCATGCAGAAACCTTTCCACGAGCACCCAGGGATGTGCACCCAGCACCACGTGCACGCACACGCAGCTAGAGAAAAGCACCTACCTTTTCACACTCTGATGCCTAAGCAAACGCGTGGCCACACACACGCACACATCCGCAAGCGCGCCTACTCCCATCTATTGAGGGAAAGACGGACGAGCTCTTTGGTTGCTCTTCACAGGCTTGTCCCTGATCTATAGCTGAGGGCAAACACTTGTGTGCTTGTGGGAGAGCCTGTGTCTTTCCTGGAAGCGTTTGGGAGTTTTGCTCAGACGCGTGTTTCCTCAAGTTCAAGAATCAAGATCTAGGATACCTGCAGACAGGTGCCTGTTTGTGTGGAGACAGTCTGTTTGAAACTGTGTTCCTCAGCGCCCGCTCTTTCTCCCCGTCGCTCCACACGCCTGGGAGTCCCTTTCTTTCTCTCCACAAGCACGTGTGTTGACTTCGTCGCACATGTGCATCTGCACAAGCGTTGAGCTCAGCAGAGAGCGTGTCTCTTGACACTTGATGTGCGTTGGCTGTGTCTGCCTGCTCCAGTGAAGAGAGAAACGGGAAATCATCTTGGTAGAGGCAACAAAGCAAAAGCGAGGCAGGATTGACATCTGCTCAACAGAGACGGATTCCCTGCGCTGACACAGTTCACAGTTACACGAGAAGCAATCTGAGCGGTCCGTCGACCGGAGACGTGTTTCCCAAGAGGTCGTTTAGCGAGTGAACAGCAGTGTGCGCGACTTTCAGGAGTGTGCCTGGAAAGTGCCAGAATCACCAGGAGCATCTGTGCAAAAGCTGCTGCCTCTGTGACCGCATTGAGGCACGTTCGCGTGTCTGCGAGTATATAGACGGCTCTTTCGCGTTCACTCCGAGGGAAACGGTCCGCTATTGCTTCTGTGCGCACAGACGCGATTCCCTTGTCTCTTGCGAACACAGGGAACTCTGTGCATCCAAATCTACAGGCTAAGGACGCGTCTGCATATGTTTTGGTGAACAATCGAGTGTGCGTGTTCTGACAGCTGCCTCTATGCAGACGTCTCCACAGAGCCACTTCTGAATGCCCCGCAGCCCAGGACTGAATGGATACACTAACAAGTGCACCGGTGTGAGCAACCACATATGCAGAAGGACGTCTTTCATCTCACAGAAGCGCGAACGTCTTGGCGTTCAAGCACATGGCAGAAACAAGGTGTGAACAGATGAGCTGCTGCTATTTTCTCCGTTCGGCATGCTTCGTTGTAGCTCTCTTGCCGGTCGCCGGCTTAGCGGCTTGCTTTGCGCGACTAGCTCTGGGGAGAGAAGGAGATAGCGCCGGAAACCTCGCCTTTTGCCTTCTTCGGCGCTGGAACCTGGTTGCTGCGCCTTCTCTTTGTCCATGTGCACACACACGATTCCTCAGCGAAAACCATGCAGAAACCTTTCCACGAGCACCCAGGGATGTGCACCCAGCACCACGTGCACGCACACGCAGCTAGAGAAAAGCACCTACCTTTTCACACACTGATGCCTAAGCAAACGCGTGGCCACACACACGCACACATCCGCAAGCGCGCCTACTCCCATCTATTGAGGGAAAGACGGACGAGCTCTTTGGTTGCTCTTCACAGGCTTGTCCCTGATCTATAGCTGAGGGCAAACACTTGTGTGCTTGTGGGAGAGCCTGTGTCTTTCCTGGAAGCGTTTGGGAGTTTTGCTCAGACGCGTGTTTCCTCAAGTTCAAGAATCAAGATCTAGGATACCTGCAGACAGGTGCCTGTTTGTGTGGAGACAGTCTGTTTGAAACTGTGTTCCTCAGCGCCCGCTCTTTCTCCCCGTCGCTCCACACGCCTGGGAGTCCCTTTCTTTCTCTCCACAAGCACGTGTGTTGACTTCGTCGCACATGTGCATCTGCACAAGCGTTGAGCTCAGCAGAGCGTGTCTCTTGACACTTGATGTGCGTTGGCTGTGTCTGCCTGCTCCAGTGAAGAGAGAAACGGGAAATCATCTTGGTAGAGGCAACAAAGCAAAGGCGAGGCAGGATTGACATCTGCTCAACAGAGACGGATTCCCTGCGCTGACACAGTTCACAGTTACACGAGAAGCAATCTGAGCGGTCCGTCGACCGGAGACGTGTTTCCCAAGAGGTCGTTTAGCGAGTGAACAGCAGTGTGCGCGACTTTCAGGAGTGTGCCTGGAAAGTGCCAGAATCACCAGGAGCATCTGTGCAAAAGCTGCTGCCTCTGTGACCGCATTGAGGCACGTTCGCGTGTCTGCGAGTATATAGACGGCTCTTTCGCGTTCACTCCGAGGGAAACGGTCCGCTATTGCTTCTGTGCGCACAGACGCGATTCCCTTGTCTCTTGCGAACACAGGGAACTCTGTGCATCCAAATCTACAGGCTAAGGACGCGTCTGCATATGTTTTGGTGAACAATCGAGTGTGCGTGTTCTGACAGCTGCCTCTATGCAGACGTCTCCACAGAGCCACTTCTGAATGCCCCGCAGCCCAGGACTGAATGGATACACTAACAAGTGCACCGGTGTGAGCAACCACATATGCAGAAGGACGTCTTTCATCCCACAGAAGCGCGAACGTCTTGGCGTTCAAGCACATGGCAGAAACAAGGTGTGAACAGATGAGCTGCTGCTATTTTCTCCGTTCGGCATGCTTCGTTGTAGCTCTCTTGCCGGTCGCCGGCTTAGCGGCTTGCTTTGCGCGACTAGCTCTGGGGAGAGAAGGAGATAGCGCCGGAAACCTCGCCTTTTGCCTTCTTCGGCGCTGGAACCTGGTTGCTGCGCCTTCTCTTTGTCCATGTGCACACACACGATTCCTCAGCGAAAACCATGCAGAAACCTTTCCACGAGCACCCAGGGATGTGCACCCAGCACCACGTGCACGCACACGCAGCTAGAGAAAAGCACCTACCTTTTCACACACTGATGCCTAAGCAAACGCGTGGCCACACACACGCACACATCCGCAAGCGCGCCTACTCCCATCTATTGAGGGAAAGACGGACGAGCTCTTTGGTTGCTCTTCACAGGCTTGTCCCTGATCTATAGCTGAGGGCAAACACTTGTGTGCTTGTGGGAGAGCCTGTGTCTTTCCTGGAAGCGTTTGGGAGTTTTGCTCAGACGCGTGTTTCCTCAAGTTCAAGAATCAAGATCTAGGATACCTGCAGACAGGTGCCTGTTTGTGTGGAGACAG
Organism: Patagioenas fasciata; assembly: GCF_037038585.1. Lineage (NCBI taxonomy): Eukaryota > Metazoa > Chordata > Aves > Columbiformes > Columbidae > Patagioenas > Patagioenas fasciata. The sequence goes on from NW_027288608.1 coordinate 118,231, forward strand.
TCTGTTTGAAACTGTGTTCCTCAGCGCCCGCTCTTTCTCCCCGTCGCTCCACACGCCTGGGAGTCCCTTTCTTTCTCTCCACAAGCACGTGTGTTGACTTCGTCGCACATGTGCATCTGCACAAGCGTTGAGCTCAGCAGAGCGTGTCTCTTGACACTTGATGTGCGTTGGCTGTGTCTGCCTGCTCCAGTGAAGAGAGAAACGGGAAATCATCTTGGTAGAGGCAACAAAGCAAAGGCGAGGCAGGATTGACATCTGCTCAACAGAGACGGATTCCCTGCGCTGACACAGTTCACAGTTACACGAGAAGCAATCTGAGCGGTCCGTCGACCGGAGACGTGTTTCCCAAGAGGTCGTTTAGCGAGTGAACAGCAGTGTGCGCGACTTTCAGGAGTGTGCCTGGAAAGTGCCAGAATCACCAGGAGCATCTGTGCAAAAGCTGCTGCCTCTGTGACCGCATTGAGGCACGTTCGCGTGTCTGCGAGTATATAGACGGCTCTTTCGCGTTCACTCCGAGGGAAACGGTCCGCTATTGCTTCTGTGCGCACAGACGCGATTCCCTTGTCTCTTGCGAACACAGGGAACTCTGTGCATCCAAATCTACAGGCTAAGGACGCGTCTGCGTATGTTTTGGTGAACAATCGAGTGTGCGTGTTCTGACAGCTGCCTCTATGCAGACGTCTCCACAGAGCCACTTCTGAATGCCCCGCAGCCCAGGACTGAATGGATACACTAACAAGTGCACCGGTGTGAGCAACCACATATGCAGAAGGACGTCTTTCATCTCACAGAAGCGCGAACGTCTTGGCGTTCAAGCACATGGCAGAAACAAGGTGTGAACAGATGAGCTGCTGCTATTTTCTCCGTTCGGCATGCTTCGTTGTAGCTCTCTTGCCGGTCGCCGGCTTAGCGGCTTGCTTTGCGCGACTAGCTCTGGGGAGAGAAGGAGATAGCGCCGGAAACCTCGCCTTTTGCCTTCTTCGGCGCTGGAACCTGGTTGCTGCGCCTTCTCTTTGTCCATGTGCACACACACGATTCCTCAGCGAAAACCATGCAGAAACCTTTCCACGAGCACCCAGGGATGTGCACCCAGCACCACGTGCACGCACACGCAGCTAGAGAAAAGCACCTACCTTTTCACACACTGATGCCTAAGCAAACGCGTGGCCACACACACGCACACATCCGCAAGCGCGCCTACTCCCATCTATTGAGGGAAAGACGGACGAGCTCTTTGGTTGCTCTTCACAGGCTTGTCCCTGATCTATAGCTGAGGGCAAACACTTGTGTGCTTGTGGGAGAGCCTGTGTCTTTCCTGGAAGCGTTTGGGAGTTTTGCTCAGACGCGTGTTTCCTCAAGTTCAAGAATCAAGATCTAGGATACCTGCAGACAGGTGCCTGTTTGTGTGGAGACAGTCTGTTTGAAACTGTGCTCCTCAGCGCCCGCTCTTTCTCCCCGTCGCTCCACACGCCTGGGAGTCCCTTTCTTTCTCTCCACAAGCACGTGTGTTGACTTCGTCGCACATGTGCATCTGCACAAGCGTTGAGCTCAGCAGAGCGTGTCTCTTGACACTTGATGTGCGTTGGCTGTGTCTGCCTGCTCCAGTGAAGAGAGAAACGGGAAATCATCTTGGTAGAGGCAACAAAGCAAAAGCGAGGCAGGATTGACATCTGCTCAACAGAGACGGATTCCCTGCGCTGACACAGTTCACAGTTACACGAGAAGCAATCTGAGCGGTCCGTCGACCGGAGACGTGTTTCCCAAGAGGTCGTTTAGCGAGTGAACAGCAGTGTGCGCGACTTTCAGGAGTGTGCCTGGAAAGTGCCAGAATCACCAGGAGCATCTGTGCAAAAGCTGCTGCCTCTGTGACCGCATTGAGGCACGTTCGCGTGTCTGCGAGTATATAGACGGCTCTTTCGCGTTCACTCCGAGGGAAACGGTCCGCTATTGCTTCTGTGCGCACAGACGCGATTCCCTTGTCTCTTGCGAACACAGGGAACTCTGTGCATCCAAATCTACAGGCTAAGGACGCGTCTGCATATGTTTTGGTGAACAATCGAGTGTGCGTGTTCTGACAGCTGCCTCTATGCAGACGTCTCCACAGAGCCACTTCTGAATGCCCCGCAGCCCAGGACTGAATGGATACACTAACAAGTGCACCGGTGTGAGCAACCACATATGCAGAAGGACGTCTTTCATCTCACAGAAGCGCGAACGTCTTGGCGTTCAAGCACATGGCAGAAACAAGGTGTGAACAGATGAGCTGCTGCTATTTTCTCCGTTCGGCATGCTTCGTTGTAGCTCTCTTGCCGGTCGCCGGCTTAGCGGCTTGCTTTGCGCGACTAGCTCTGGGGAGAGAAGGAGATAGCGCCGGAAACCTCGCCTTTTGCCTTCTTCGGCGCTGGAACCTGGTTGCTGCGCCTTCTCTTTGTCCATGTGCACACACACGATTCCTCAGCGAAAACCATGCAGAAACCTTTCCACGAGCACCCAGGGATGTGCACCCAGCACCACGTGCACGCACACGCAGCTAGAGAAAAGCACCTACCTTTTCACACACTGATGCCTAAGCAAACGCGTGGCCACACACACGCACACATCCGCAAGCGCGCCTACTCCCATCTACTGAGAGAAAGACGGACGAGCTCTTTGGTTGCTCTTCACAGGCTTGTCCCTGATCTATAGCTGAGGGCAAACACTTGTGTGCTTGTGGGAGAGCCTGTGTCTTTCCTGGAAGCGTTTGGGAGTTTTGCTCAGACGCGTGTTTCCTCAAGTTCAAGAATCAAGATCTAGGATACCTGCAGACAGGTGCCTGTTTGTGTGGAGACAGTCTGTTTGAAACTGTGCTCCTCAGCGCCCGCTCTTTCTCCCCGTCGCTCCACACGCCTGGGAGTCCCTTTCTTTCTCTCCACAAGCACGTGTGTTGACTTCGTCGCACATGTGCATCTGCACAAGCGTTGAGCTCAGCAGAGCGTGTCTCTTGACACTTGATGTGCGTTGGCTGTGTCTGCCTGCTCCAGTGAAGAGAGAAACGGGAAATCATCTTGGTAGAGGCAACAAAGCAAAGGCGAGGCAGGATTGACATCTGCTCAACAGAGACGGATTCCCTGCGCTGACACAGTTCACAGTTACACGAGAAGCAATCTGAGCGGTCCGTCGACCGGAGACGTGTTTCCCAAGAGGTCGTTTAGCGAGTGAACAGCAGTGTGCGCGACTTTCAGGAGTGTGCCTGGAAAGTGCCAGAATCACCAGGAGCATCTGTGCAAAAGCTGCTGCCTCTGTGACCGCATTGAGGCACGTTCGCGTGTCTGCGAGTATATAGACGGCTCTTTCGCGTTCACTCCGAGGGAAACGGTCCGCTATTGCTTCTGTGCGCACAGACGCGATTCCCTTGTCTCTTGCGAACACAGGGAACTCTGTGCATCCAAATCTACAGGCTAAGGACGCGTCTGCATATGTTTTGGTGAACAATCGAGTGTGCGTGTTCTGACAGCTGCCTCTATGCAGACGTCTCCACAGAGCCACTTCTGAATGCCCCGCAGCCCAGGACTGAATGGATACACTAACAAGTGCACCGGTGTGAGCAACCACATATGCAGAAGGACGTCTTTCATCTCACAGAAGCGCGAACGTCTTGGCGTTCAAGCACATGGCAGAAACAAGGTGTGAACAGATGAGCTGCTGCTATTTTCTCCGTTCGGCATGCTTCGTTGTAGCTCTCTTGCCGGTCGCCGGCTTAGCGGCTTGCTTTGCGCGACTAGCTCTGGGGAGAGAAGGAGATAGCGCCGGAAACCTCGCCTTTTGCCTTCTTCGGCGCTGGAACCTGGTTGCTGCGCCTTCTCTTTGTCCATGTGCACACACACGATTCCTCAGCGAAAACCATGCAGAAACCTTTCCACGAGCACCCAGGGATGTGCACCCAGCACCACGTGCACGCACACGCAGCTAGAGAAAAGCACCTACCTTTTCACACACTGATGCCTAAGCAAACGCGTGGCCACACACACGCACACATCCGCAAGCGCGCCTACTCCCATCTATTGAGGGAAAGACGGACGAGCTCTTTGGTTGCTCTTCACAGGCTTGTCCCTGATCTATAGCTGAGGGCAAACACTTGTGTGCTTGTGGGAGAGCCTGTGTCTTTCCTGGAAGCGTTTGGGAGTTTTGCTCAGACGCGTGTTTCCTCAAGTTCAAGAATCAAGATCTAGGATACCTGCAGACAGGTGCCTGTTTGTGTGGAGACAGTCTGTTTGAAACTGTGTTCCTCAGCGCCCGCTCTTTCTCCCCGTCGCTCCACACGCCTGGGAGTCCCTTTCTTTCTCTCCACAAGCACGTGTGTTGACTTCGTCGCACATGTGCATCTGCACAAGCGTTGAGCTCAGCAGAGCGTGTCTCTTGACACTTGATGTGCGTTGGCTGTGTCTGCCTGCTCCAGTGAAGAGAGAAACGGGAAATCATCTTGGTAGAGGCAACAAAGCAAAGGCGAGGCAGGATTGACATCTGCTCAACAGAGACGGATTCCCTGCGCTGACACAGTTCACAGTTACACGAGAAGCAATCTGAGCGGTCCGTCGACCGGAGACGTGTTTCCCAAGAGGTCGTTTAGCGAGTGAACAGCAGTGTGCGCGACTTTCAGGAGTGTGCCTGGAAAGTGCCAGAATCACCAGGAGCATCTGTGCAAAAGCTGCTGCCTCTGTGACCGCATTGAGGCACGTTCGCGTGTCTGCGAGTATATAGACGGCTCTTTCGCGTTCACTCCGAGGGAAACGGTCCGCTATTGCTTCTGTGCGCACAGACGCGATTCCCTTGTCTCTTGCGAACACAGGGAACTCTGTGCATCCAAATCTACAGGCTAAGGACGCGTCTGCGTATGTTTTGGTGAACAATCGAGTGTGCGTGTTCTGACAGCTGCCTCTATGCAGACGTCTCCACAGAGCCACTTCTGAATGCCCCGCAGCCCAGGACTGAATGGATACACTAACAAGTGCACCGGTGTGAGCAACCACATATGCAGAAGGACGTCTTTCATCTCACAGAAGCGCGAACGTCTTGGCGTTCAAGCACATGGCAGAAACAAGGTGTGAACAGATGAGCTGCTGCTATTTTCTCCGTTCGGCATGCTTCGTTGTAGCTCTCTTGCCGGTCGCCGGCTTAGCGGCTTGCTTTGCGCGACTAGCTCTGGGGAGAGAAGGAGATAGCGCCGGAAACCTCGCCTTTTGCCTTCTTCGGCGCTGGAACCTGGTTGCTGCGCCTTCTCTTTGTCCATGTGCACACACACGATTCCTCAGCGAAAACCATGCAGAAACCTTTCCACGAGCACCCAGGGATGTGCACCCAGCACCACGTGCACGCACACGCAGCTAGAGAAAAGCACCTACCTTTTCACACACTGATGCCTAAGCAAACGCGTGGCCACACACACGCACACATCCGCAAGCGCGCCTACTCCCATCTATTGAGGGAAAGACGGACGAGCTCTTTGGTTGCTCTTCACAGGCTTGTCCCTGATCTATAGCTGAGGGCAAACACTTGTGTGCTTGTGGGAGAGCCTGTGTCTTTCCTGGAAGCGTTTGGGAGTTTTGCTCAGACGCGTGTTTCCTCAAGTTCAAGAATCAAGATCTAGGATACCTGCAGACAGGTGCCTGTTTGTGTGGAGACAGTCTGTTTGAAACTGTGTTCCTCAGCGCCCGCTCTTTCTCCCCGTCGCTCCACACGCCTGGGAGTCCCTTTCTTTCTCTCCACAAGCACGTGTGTTGACTTCGTCGCACATGTGCATCTGCACAAGCGTTGAGCTCAGCAGAGCGTGTCTCTTGACACTTGATGTGCGTTGGCTGTGTCTGCCTGCTCCAGTGAAGAGAGAAACGGGAAATCATCTTGGTAGAGGCAACAAAGCAAAAGCGAGGCAGGATTGACATCTGCTCAACAGAGACGGATTCCCTGCGCTGACACAGTTCACAGTTACACGAGAAGCAATCTGAGCGGTCCGTCGACCGGAGACGTGTTTCCCAAGAGGTCGTTTAGCGAGTGAACAGCAGTGTGCGCGACTTTCAGGAGTGTGCCTGGAAAGTGCCAGAATCACCAGGAGCATCTGTGCAAAAGCTGCTGCCTCTGTGACCGCATTGAGGCACGTTCGCGTGTCTGCGAGTATATAGACGGCTCTTTCGCGTTCACTCCGAGGGAAACGGTCCGCTATTGCTTCTGTGCGCACAGACGCGATTCCCTTGTCTCTTGCGAACACAGGGAACTCTGTGCATCCAAATCTACAGGCTAAGGACGCGTCTGCATATGTTTTGGTGAACAATCGAGTGTGCGTGTTCTGACAGCTGCCTCTATGCAGACGTCTCCACAGAGCCACTTCTGAATGCCCCGCAGCCCAGGACTGAATGGATACACTAACAAGTGCACCGGTGTGAGCAACCACATATGCAGAAGGACGTCTTTCATCTCACAGAAGCGCGAACGTCTTGGCGTTCAAGCACATGGCAGAAACAAGGTGTGAACAGATGAGCTGCTGCTATTTTCTCCGTTCGGCATGCTTCGTTGTAGCTCTCTTGCCGGTCGCCGGCTTAGCGGCTTGCTTTGCGCGACTAGCTCTGGGGAGAGAAGGAGATAGCGCCGGAAACCTCGCCTTTTGCCTTCTTCGGCGCTGGAACCTGGTTGCTGCGCCTTCTCTTTGTCCATGTGCACACACACGATTCCTCAGCGAAAACCATGCAGAAACCTTTCCACGAGCACCCAGGGATGTGCACCCAGCACCACGTGCACGCACACGCAGCTAGAGAAAAGCACCTACCTTTTCACACACTGATGCCTAAGCAAACGCGTGGCCACACACACGCACACATCCGCAAGCGCGCCTACTCCCATCTATTGAGGGAAAGACGGACGAGCTCTTTGGTTGCTCTTCACAGGCTTGTCCCTGATCTATAGCTGAGGGCAAACACTTGTGTGCTTGTGGGAGAGCCTGTGTCTTTCCTGGAAGCGTTTGGGAGTTTTGCTCAGACGCGTGTTTCCTCAAGTTCAAGAATCAAGATCTAGGATACCTGCAGACAGGTGCCTGTTTGTGTGGAGACAGTCTGTTTGAAACTGTGTTCCTCAGCGCCCGCTCTTTCTCCCCGTCGCTCCACACGCCTGGGAGTCCCTTTCTTTCTCTCCACAAGCACGTGTGTTGACTTCGTCGCACATGTGCATCTGCACAAGCGTTGAGCTCAGCAGAGCGTGTCTCTTGACACTTGATGTGCGTTGGCTGTGTCTGCCTGCTCCAGTGAAGAGAGAAACGGGAAATCATCTTGGTAGAGGCAACAAAGCAAAGGCGAGGCAGGATTGACATCTGCTCAACAGAGACGGATTCCCTGCGCTGACACAGTTCACAGTTACACGAGAAGCAATCTGAGCGGTCCGTCGACCGGAGACGTGTTTCCCAAGAGGTCGTTTAGCGAGTGAACAGCAGTGTGCGCGACTTTCAGGAGTGTGCCTGGAAAGTGCCAGAATCACCAGGAGCATCTGTGCAAAAGCTGCTGCCTCTGTGACCGCATTGAGGCACGTTCGCGTGTCTGCGAGTATATAGACGGCTCTTTCGCGTTCACTCCGAGGGAAACGGTCCGCTATTGCTTCTGTGCGCACAGACGCGATTCCCTTGTCTCTTGCGAACACAGGGAACTCTGTGCATCCAAATCTACAGGCTAAGGACGCGTCTGCATATGTTTTGGTGAACAATCGAGTGTGCGTGTTCTGACAGCTGCCTCTATGCAGACGTCTCCACAGAGCCACTTCTGAATGCCCCGCAGCCCAGGACTGAATGGATACACTAACAAGTGCACCGGTGTGAGCAACCACATATGCAGAAGGACGTCTTTCATCTCACAGAAGCGCGAACGTCTTGGCGTTCAAGCACATGGCAGAAACAAGGTGTGAACAGATGAGCTGCTGCTATTTTCTCCGTTCGGCATGCTTCGTTGTAGCTCTCTTGCCGGTCGCCGGCTTAGCGGCTTGCTTTGCGCGACTAGCTCTGGGGAGAGAAGGAGATAGCGCCGGAAACCTCGCCTTTTGCCTTCTTCGGCGCTGGAACCTGGTTGCTGCGCCTTCTCTTTGTCCATGTGCACACACACGATTCCTCAGCGAAAACCATGCAGAAACCTTTCCACGAGCACCCAGGGATGTGCACCCAGCACCACGTGCACGCACACGCAGCTAGAGAAAAGCACCTACCTTTTCACACACTGATGCCTAAGCAAACGCGTGGCCACACACACGCACACATCCGCAAGCGCGCCTACTCCCATCTACTGAGGGAAAGACGGACGAGCTCTTTGGTTGCTCTTCACAGGCTTGTCCCTGATCTATAGCTGAGGGCAAACACTTGTGTGCTTGTGGGAGAGCCTGTGTCTTTCCTGGAAGCGTTTGGGAGTTTTGCTCAGACGCGTGTTTCCTCAAGTTCAAGAATCAAGATCTAGGATACCTGCAGACAGGTGCCTGTTTGTGTGGAGACAGTCTGTTTGAAACTGTGCTCCTCAGCGCCCGCTCTTTCTCCCCGTCGCTCCACACGCCTGGGAGTCCCTTTCTTTCTCTCCACAAGCACGTGTGTTGACTTCGTCGCACATGTGCATCTGCACAAGCGTTGAGCTCAGCAGAGCGTGTCTCTTGACACTTGATGTGCGTTGGCTGTGTCTGCCTGCTCCAGTGAAGAGAGAAACGGGAAATCATCTTGGTAGAGGCAACAAAGCAAAGGCGAGGCAGGATTGACATCTGCTCAACAGAGACGGATTCCCTGCGCTGACACAGTTCACAGTTACACGAGAAGCAATCTGAGCGGTCCGTCGACCGGAGACGTGTTTCCCAAGAGGTCGTTTAGCGAGTGAACAGCAGTGTGCGCGACTTTCAGGAGTGTGCCTGGAAAGTGCCAGAATCACCAGGAGCATCTGTGCAAAAGCTGCTGCCTCTGTGACCGCATTGAGGCACGTTCGCGTGTCTGCGAGTATATAGACGGCTCTTTCGCGTTCACTCCGAGGGAAACGGTCCGCTATTGCTTCTGTGCGCACAGACGCGATTCCCTTGTCTCTTGCGAACACAGGGAACTCTGTGCATCCAAATCTACAGGCTAAGGACGCGTCTGCATATGTTTTGGTGAACAATCGAGTGTGCGTGTTCTGACAGCTGCCTCTATGCAGACGTCTCCACAGAGCCACTTCTGAATGCCCCGCAGCCCAGGACTGAATGGATACACTAACAAGTGCACCGGTGTGAGCAACCACATATGCAGAAGGACGTCTTTCATCTCACAGAAGCGCGAACGTCTTGGCGTTCAAGCACATGGCAGAAACAAGGTGTGAACAGATGAGCTGCTGCTATTTTCTCCGTTCGGCATGCTTCGTTGTAGCTCTCTTGCCGGTCGCCGGCTTAGCGGCTTGCTTTGCGCGACTAGCTCTGGGGAGAGAAGGAGATAGCGCCGGAAACCTCGCCTTTTGCCTTCTTCGGCGCTGGAACCTGGTTGCTGTGCCTTCTCTTTGTCCATGTGCACACACACGATTCCTCAGCGAAAACCATGCAGAAACCTTTCCACGAGCACCCAGGGATGTGCACCCAGCACCACGTGCACGCACACGCAGCTAGAGAAAAGCACCTACCTTTTCACACACTGATGCCTAAGCAAACGCGTGGCCACACACACGCACACATCCGCAAGCGCGCCTACTCCCATCTATTGAGGGAAAGACGGACGAGCTCTTTGGTTGCTCTTCACAGGCTTGTCCCTGATCTATAGCTGAGGGCAAACACTTGTGTGCTTGTGGGAGAGCCTGTGTCTTTCCTGGAAGCGTTTGGGAGTTTTGCTCAGACGCGTGTTTCCTCAAGTTCAAGAATCAAGATCTAGGATACCTGCAGACAGGTGCCTGTTTGTGTGGAGACAGTCTGTTTGAAACTGTGTTCCTCAGCGCCCGCTCTTTCTCCCCGTCGCTCCACACGCCTGGGAGTCCCTTTCTTTCTCTCCACAAGCACGTGTGTTGACTTCGTCGCACATGTGCATCTGCACAAGCGTTGAGCTCAGCAGAGCGTGTCTCTTGACACTTGATGTGCGTTGGCTGTGTCTGCCTGCTCCAGTGAAGAGAGAAACGGGAAATCATCTTGGTAGAGGCAACAAAGCAAAGGCGAGGCAGGATTGACATCTGCTCAACAGAGACGGATTCCCTGCGCTGACACAGTTCACAGTTACACGAGAAGCAATCTGAGCGGTCCGTCGACCGGAGACGTGTTTCCCAAGAGGTCGTTTAGCGAGTGAACAGCAGTGTGCGCGACTTTCAGGAGTGTGCCTGGAAAGTGCCAGAATCACCAGGAGCATCTGTGCAAAAGCTGCTGCCTCTGTGACCGCATTGAGGCACGTTCGCGTGTCTGCGAGTATATAGACGGCTCTTTCGCGTTCACTCCGAGGGAAACGGTCCGCTATTGCTTCTGTGCGCACAGACGCGATTCCCTTGTCTCTTGCGAACACAGGGAACTCTGTGCATCCAAATCTACAGGCTAAGGACGCGTCTGCATATGTTTTGGTGAACAATCGAGTGTGCGTGTTCTGACAGCTGCCTCTATGCAGACGTCTCCACAGAGCCACTTCTGAATGCCCCGCAGCCCAGGACTGAATGGATACACTAACAAGTGCACCGGTGTGAGCAACCACATATGCAGAAGGACGTCTTTCATCTCACAGAAGCGCGAACGTCTTGGCGTTCAAGCACATGGCAGAAACAAGGTGTGAACAGATGAGCTGCTGCTATTTTCTCCGTTCGGCATGCTTCGTTGTAGCTCTCTTGCCGGTCGCCGGCTTAGCGGCTTGCTTTGCGCGACTAGCTCTGGGGAGAGAAGGAGATAGCGCCGGAAACCTCGCCTTTTGCCTTCTTCGGCGCTGGAACCTGGTTGCTGCGCCTTCTCTTTGTCCATGTGCACACACACGATTCCTCAGCGAAAACCATGCAGAAACCTTTCCACGAGCACCCAGGGATGTGCACCCAGCACCACGTGCGCGCACACGCAGCTAGAGAAAAGCACCTACCTTTTCACACACTGATGCCTAAGCAAACGCGTGGCCACACACACGCACACATCCGCAAGCGCGCCTACTCCCATCTATTGAGGGAAAGACGGACGAGCTCTTTGGTTGCTCTTCACAGGCTTGTCCCTGATCTATAGCTGAGGGCAAACACTTGTGTGCTTGTGGGAGAGCCTGTGTCTTTCCTGGAAGCGTTTGGGAGTTTTGCTCAGACGCGTGTTTCCTCAAGTTCAAGAATCAAGATCTAGGATACCTGCAGACAGGTGCCTGTTTGTGTGGAGACAGTCTGTTTGAAACTGTGTTCCTCAGCGCCCGCTCTTTCTCCCCGTCGCTCCACACGCCTGGGAGTCCCTTTCTTTCTCTCCACAAGCACGTGTGTTGACTTCGTCGCACATGTGCATCTGCACAAGCGTTGAGCTCAGCAGAGCGTGTCTCTTGACACTTGATGTGCGTTGGCTGTGTCTGCCTGCTCCAGTGAAGAGAGAAACGGGAAATCATCTTGGTAGAGGCAACAAAGCAAAGGCGAGGCAGGATTGACATCTGCTCAACAGAGACGGATTCCCTGCGCTGACACAGTTCACAGTTACACGAGAAGCAATCTGAGCGGTCCGTCGACCGGAGACGTGTTTCCCAAGAGGTCGTTTAGCGAGTGAACAGCAGTGTGCGCGACTTTCAGGAGTGTGCCTGGAAAGTGCCAGAATCACCAGGAGCATCTGTGCAAAAGCTGCTGCCTCTGTGACCGCATTGAGGCACGTTCGCGTGTCTGCGAGTATATAGACGGCTCTTTCGCGTTCACTCCGAGGGAAACGGTCCGCTATTGCTTCTGTGCGCACAGACGCGATTCCCTTGTCTCTTGCGAACACAGGGAACTCTGTGCATCCAAATCTACAGGCTAAGGACGCGTCTGCATATGTTTTGGTGAACAATCGAGTGTGCGTGTTCTGACAGCTGCCTCTATGCAGACGTCTCCACAGAGCCACTTCTGAATGCCCCGCAGCCCAGGACTGAATGGATACACTAACAAGTGCACCGGTGTGAGCAACCACATATGCAGAAGGACGTCTTTCATCTCACAGAAGCGCGAACGTCTTGGCGTTCAAGCACATGGCAGAAACAAGGTGTGAACAGATGAGCTGCTGCTATTTTCTCCGTTCGGCATGCTTCGTTGTAGCTCTCTTGCCGGTCGCCGGCTTAGCGGCTTGCTTTGCGCGACTAGCTCTGGGGAGAGAAGGAGATAGCGCCGGAAACCTCGCCTTTTGCCTTCTTCGGCGCTGGAACCTGGTTGCTGCGCCTTCTCTTTGTCCATGTGCACACACACGATTCCTCAGCGAAAACCATGCAGAAACCTTTCCACGAGCACCCAGGGATGTGCACCCAGCACCACGTGCACGCACACGCAGCTAGAGAAAAGCACCTACCTTTTCACACACTGATGCCTAAGCAAACGCGTGGCCACACACACGCACACATCCGCAAGCGCGCCTACTCCCATCTACTGAGAGAAAGACGGACGAGCTCTTTGGTTGCTCTTCACAGGCTTGTCCCTGATCTATAGCTGAGGGCAAACACTTGTGTGCTTGTGGGAGAGCCTGTGTCTTTCCTGGAAGCGTTTGGGAGTTTTGCTCAGACGCGTGTTTCCTCAAGTTCAAGAATCAAGATCTAGGATACCTGCAGACAGGTGCCTGTTTGTGTGGAGACAGTCTGTTTGAAACTGTGCTCCTCAGCGCCCGCTCTTTCTCCCCGTCGCTCCACACGCCTGGGAGTCCCTTTCTTTCTCTCCACAAGCACGTGTGTTGACTTCGTCGCACATGTGCATCTGCACAAGCGTTGAGCTCAGCAGAGCGTGTCTCTTGACACTTGATGTGCGTTGGCTGTGTCTGCCTGCTCCAGTGAAGAGAGAAACGGGAAATCATCTTGGTAGAGGCAACAAAGCAAAAGCGAGGCAGGATTGACATCTGCTCAACAGAGACGGATTCCCTGCGCTGACACAGTTCACAGTTACACGAGAAGCAATCTGAGCGGTCCGTCGACCGGAGACGTGTTTCCCAAGAGGTCGTTTAGCGAGTGAACAGCAGTGTGCGCGACTTTCAGGAGTGTGCCTGGAAAGTGCCAGAATCACCAGGAGCATCTGTGCAAAAGCTGCTGCCTCTGTGACCGCATTGAGGCACGTTCGCGTGTCTGCGAGTATATAGACGGCTCTTTCGCGTTCACTCCGAGGGAAACGGTCCGCTATTGCTTCTGTGCGCACAGACGCGATTCCCTTGTCTCTTGCGAACACAGGGAACTCTGTGCATCCAAATCTACAGGCTAAGGACGCGTCTGCATATGTTTTGGTGAACAATCGAGTGTGCGTGTTCTGACAGCTGCCTCTATGCAGACGTCTCCACAGAGCCACTTCTGAATGCCCCGCAGCCCAGGACTGAATGGATACACTAACAAGTGCACCGGTGTGAGCAACCACATATGCAGAAGGACGTCTTTCATCTCACAGAAGCGCGAACGTCTTGGCGTTCAAGCACATGGCAGAAACAAGGTGTGAACAGATGAGCTGCTGCTATTTTCTCCGTTCGGCATGCTTCGTTGTAGCTCTCTTGCCGGTCGCCGGCTTAGCGGCTTGCTTTGCGCGACTAGCTCTGGGGAGAGAAGGAGATAGCGCCGGAAACCTCGCCTTTTGCCTTCTTCGGCGCTGGAACCTGGTTGCTGCGCCTTCTCTTTGTCCATGTGCACACACACGATTCCTCAGCGAAAACCATGCAGAAACCTTTCCACGAGCACCCAGGGATGTGCACCCAGCACCACGTGCACGCACACGCAGCTAGAGAAAAGCACCTACCTTTTCACACACTGATGCCTAAGCAAACGCGTGGCCACACACACGCACACATCCGCAAGCGCGCCTACTCCCATCTACTGAGAGAAAGACGGACGAGCTCTTTGGTTGCTCTTCACAGGCTTGTCCCTGATCTATAGCTGAGGGCAAACACTTGTGTGCTTGTGGGAGAGCCTGTGTCTTTCCTGGAAGCGTTTGGGAGTTTTGCTCAGACGCGTGTTTCCTCAAGTTCAAGAATCAAGATCTAGGATACCTGCAGACAGGTGCCTGTTTGTGTGGAGACAGTCTGTTTGAAACTGTGCTCCTCAGCGCCCGCTCTTTCTCCCCGTCGCTCCACACGCCTGGGAGTCCCTTTCTTTCTCTCCACAAGCACGTGTGTTGACTTCGTCGCACATGTGCATCTGCACAAGCGTTGAGCTCAGCAGAGCGTGTCTCTTGACACTTGATGTGCGTTGGCTGTGTCTGCCTGCTCCAGTGAAGAGAGAAACGGGAAATCATCTTGGTAGAGGCAACAAAGCAAAGGCGAGGCAGGATTGACATCTGCTCAACAGAGACGGATTCCCTGCGCTGACACAGTTCACAGTTACACGAGAAGCAATCTGAGCGGTCCGTCGACCGGAGACGTGTTTCCCAAGAGGTCGTTTAGCGAGTGAACAGCAGTGTGCGCGACTTTCAGGAGTGTGCCTGGAAAGTGCCAGAATCACCAGGAGCATCTGTGCAAAAGCTGCTGCCTCTGTGACCGCATTGAGGCACGTTCGCGTGTCTGCGAGTATATAGACGGCTCTTTCGCGTTCACTCCGAGGGAAACGGTCCGCTATTGCTTCTGTGCGCACAGACGCGATTCCCTTGTCTCTTGCGAACACAGGGAACTCTGTGCATCCAAATCTACAGGCTAAGGACGCGTCTGCATATGTTTTGGTGAACAATCGAGTGTGCGTGTTCTGACAGCTGCCTCTATGCAGACGTCTCCACAGAGCCACTTCTGAATGCCCCGCAGCCCAGGACTGAATGGATACACTAACAAGTGCACCGGTGTGAGCAACCACATATGCAGAAGGACGTCTTTCATCTCACAGAAGCGCGAACGTCTTGGCGTTCAAGCACATGGCAGAAACAAGGTGTGAACAGATGAGCTGCTGCTATTTTCTCCGTTCGGCATGCTTCGTTGTAGCTCTCTTGCCGGTCGCCGGCTTAGCGGCTTGCTTTGCGCGACTAGCTCTGGGGAGAGAAGGAGATAGCGCCGGAAACCTCGCCTTTTGCCTTCTTCGGCGCTGGAACCTGGTTGCTGCGCCTTCTCTTTGTCCATGTGCACACACACGATTCCTCAGCGAAAACCATGCAGAAACCTTTCCACGAGCACCCAGGGATGTGCACCCAGCACCACGTGCACGCACACGCAGCTAGAGAAAAGCACCTACCTTTTCACACACTGATGCCTAAGCAAACGCGTGGCCACACACACGCACACATCCGCAAGCGCGCCTACTCCCATCTATTGAGGGAAAGACGGACGAGCTCTTTGGTTGCTCTTCACAGGCTTGTCCCTGATCTATAGCTGAGGGCAAACACTTGTGTGCTTGTGGGAGAGCCTGTGTCTTTCCTGGAAGCGTTTGGGAGTTTTGCTCAGACGCGTGTTTCCTCAAGTTCAAGAATCAAGATCTAGGATACCTGCAGACAGGTGCCTGTTTGTGTGGAGACAGTCTGTTTGAAACTGTGCTCCTCAGCGCCCGCTCTTTCTCCCCGTCGCTCCACACGCCTGGGAGTCCCTTTCTTTCTCTCCACAAGCACGTGTGTTGACTTCGTCGCACATGTGCATCTGCACAAGCGTTGAGCTCAGCAGAGCGTGTCTCTTGACACTTGATGTGCGTTGGCTGTGTCTGCCTGCTCCAGTGAAGAGAGAAACGGGAAATCATCTTGGTAGAGGCAACAAAGCAAAAGCGAGGCAGGATTGACATCTGCTCAACAGAGACGGATTCCCTGCGCTGACACAGTTCACAGTTACACGAGAAGCAATCTGAGCGGTCCGTCGACCGGAGACGTGTTTCCCAAGAGGTCGTTTAGCGAGTGAACAGCAGTGTGCGCGACTTTCAGGAGTGTGCCTGGAAAGTGCCAGAATCACCAGGAGCATCTGTGCAAAAGCTGCTGCCTCTGTGACCGCATTGAGGCACGTTCGCGTGTCTGCGAGTATATAGACGGCTCTTTCGCGTTCACTCCGAGGGAAACGGTCCGCTATTGCTTCTGTGCGCACAGACGCGATTCCCTTGTCTCTTGCGAACACAGGGAACTCTGTGCATCCAAATCTACAGGCTAAGGACGCGTCTGCATATGTTTTGGTGAACAATCGAGTGTGCGTGTTCTGACAGCTGCCTCTATGCAGACGTCTCCACAGAGCCACTTCTGAATGCCCCGCAGCCCAGGACTGAATGGATACACTAACAAGTGCACCGGTGTGAGCAACCACATATGCAGAAGGACGTCTTTCATCTCACAGAAGCGCGAACGTCTTGGCGTTCAAGCACATGGCAGAAACAAGGTGTGAACAGATGAGCTGCTGCTATTTTCTCCGTTCGGCATGCTTCGTTGTAGCTCTCTTGCCGGTCGCCGGCTTAGCGGCTTGCTTTGCGCGACTAGCTCTGGGGAGAGAAGGAGATAGCGCCGGAAACCTCGCCTTTTGCCTTCTTCGGCGCTGGAACCTGGTTGCTGCGCCTTCTCTTTGTCCATGTGCACACACACGATTCCTCAGCGAAAACCATGCAGAAACCTTTCCACGAGCACCCAGGGATGTGCACCCAGCACCACGTGCACGCACACGCAGCTAGAGAAAAGCACCTACCTTTTCACACACTGATGCCTAAGCAAACGCGTGGCCACACACACGCACACATCCGCAAGCGCGCCTACTCCCATCTATTGAGGGAAAGACGGACGAGCTCTTTGGTTGCTCTTCACAGGCTTGTCCCTGATCTATAGCTGAGGGCAAACACTTGTGTGCTTGTGGGAGAGCCTGTGTCTTTCCTGGAAGCGTTTGGGAGTTTTGCTCAGACGCGTGTTTCCTCAAGTTCAAGAATCAAGATCTAGGATACCTGCAGACAGGTGCCTGTTTGTGTGGAGACAGTCTGTTTGAAACTGTGTTCCTCAGCGCCCGCTCTTTCTCCCCGTCGCTCCACACGCCTGGGAGTCCCTTTCTTTCTCTCCACAAGCACGTGTGTTGACTTCGTCGCACATGTGCATCTGCACAAGCGTTGAGCTCAGCAGAGCGTGTCTCTTGACACTTGATGTGCGTTGGCTGTGTCTGCCTGCTCCAGTGAAGAGAGAAACGGGAAATCATCTTGGTAGAGGCAACAAAGCAAAGGCGAGGCAGGATTGACATCTGCTCAACAGAGACGGATTCCCTGCGCTGACACAGTTCACAGTTACACGAGAAGCAATCTGAGCGGTCCGTCGACCGGAGACGTGTTTCCCAAGAGGTCGTTTAGCGAGTGAACAGCAGTGTGCGCGACTTTCAGGAGTGTGCCTGGAAAGTGCCAGAATCACCAGGAGCATCTGTGCAAAAGCTGCTGCCTCTGTGACCGCATTGAGGCACGTTCGCGTGTCTGCGAGTATATAGACGGCTCTTTCGCGTTCACTCCGAGGGAAACGGTCCGCTATTGCTTCTGTGCGCACAGACGCGATTCCCTTGTCTCTTGCGAACACAGGGAACTCTGTGCATCCAAATCTACAGGCTAAGGACGCGTCTGCATATGTTTTGGTGAACAATCGAGTGTGCGTGTTCTGACAGCTGCCTCTATGCAGACGTCTCCACAGAGCCACTTCTGAATGCCCCGCAGCCCAGGACTGAATGGATACACTAACAAGTGCACCGGTGTGAGCAACCACATATGCAGAAGGACGTCTTTCATCTCACAGAAGCGCGAACGTCTTGGCGTTCAAGCACATGGCAGAAACAAGGTGTGAACAGATGAGCTGCTGCTATTTTCTCCGTTCGGCATGCTTCGTTGTAGCTCTCTTGCCGGTCGCCGGCTTAGCGGCTTGCTTTGCGCGACTAGCTCTGGGGAGAGAAGGAGATAGCGCCGGAAACCTCGCCTTTTGCCTTCTTCGGCGCTGGAACCTGGTTGCTGCGCCTTCTCTTTGTCCATGTGCACACACACGATTCCTCAGCGAAAACCATGCAGAAACCTTTCCACGAGCACCCAGGGATGTGCACCCAGCACCACGTGCACGCACACGCAGCTAGAGAAAAGCACCTACCTTTTCACACACTGATGCCTAAGCAAACGCGTGGCCACACACACGCACACATCCGCAAGCGCGCCTACTCCCATCTATTGAGGGAAAGACGGACGAGCTCTTTGGTTGCTCTTCACAGGCTTGTCCCTGATCTATAGCTGAGGGCAAACACTTGTGTGCTTGTGGGAGAGCCTGTGTCTTTCCTGGAAGCGTTTGGGAGTTTTGCTCAGACGCGTGTTTCCTCAAGTTCAAGAATCAAGATCTAGGATACCTGCAGACAGGTGCCTGTTTGTGTGGAGACAGTCTGTTTGAAACTGTGTTCCTCAGCGCCCGCTCTTTCTCCCCGTCGCTCCACACGCCTGGGAGTCCCTTTCTTTCTCTCCACAAGCACGTGTGTTGACTTCGTCGCACATGTGCATCTGCACAAGCGTTGAGCTCAGCAGAGCGTGTCTCTTGACACTTGATGTGCGTTGGCTGTGTCTGCCTGCTCCAGTGAAGAGAGAAACGGGAAATCATCTTGGTAGAGGCAACAAAGCAAAGGCGAGGCAGGATTGACATCTGCTCAACAGAGACGGATTCCCTGCGCTGACACAGTTCACAGTTACACGAGAAGCAATCTGAGCGGTCCGTCGACCGGAGACGTGTTTCCCAAGAGGTCGTTTAGCGAGTGAACAGCAGTGTGCGCGACTTTCAGGAGTGTGCCTGGAAAGTGCCAGAATCACCAGGAGCATCTGTGCAAAAGCTGCTGCCTCTGTGACCGCATTGAGGCACGTTCGCGTGTCTGCGAGTATATAGACGGCTCTTTCGCGTTCACTCCGAGGGAAACGGTCCGCTATTGCTTCTGTGCGCACAGACGCGATTCCCTTGTCTCTTGCGAACACAGGGAACTCTGTGCATCCAAATCTACAGGCTAAGGACGCGTCTGCATATGTTTTGGTGAACAATCGAGTGTGCGTGTTCTGACAGCTGCCTCTATGCAGACGTCTCCACAGAGCCACTTCTGAATGCCCCGCAGCCCAGGACTGAATGGATACACTAACAAGTGCACCGGTGTGAGCAACCACATATGCAGAAGGACGTCTTTCATCTCACAGAAGCGCGAACGTCTTGGCGTTCAAGCACATGGCAGAAACAAGGTGTGAACAGATGAGCTGCTGCTATTTTCTCCGTTCGGCATGCTTCGTTGTAGCTCTCTTGCCGGTCGCCGGCTTAGCGGCTTGCTTTGCGCGACTAGCTCTGGGGAGAGAAGGAGATAGCGCCGGAAACCTCGCCTTTTGCCTTCTTCGGCGCTGGAACCTGGTTGCTGCGCCTTCTCTTTGTCCATGTGCACACACACGATTCCTCAGCGAAAACCATGCAGAAACCTTTCCACGAGCACCCAGGGATGTGCACCCAGCACCACGTGCACGCACACGCAGCTAGAGAAAAGCACCTACCTTTTCACACACTGATGCCTAAGCAAACGCGTGGCCACACACACGCACACATCCGCAAGCGCGCCTACTCCCATCTACTGAGAGAAAGACGGACGAGCTCTTTGGTTGCTCTTCACAGGCTTGTCCCTGATCTATAGCTGAGGGCAAACACTTGTGTGCTTGTGGGAGAGCCTGTGTCTTTCCTGGAAGCGTTTGGGAGTTTTGCTCAGACGCGTGTTTCCTCAAGTTCAAGAATCAAGATCTAGGATACCTGCAGACAGGTGCCTGTTTGTGTGGAGACAGTCTGTTTGAAACTGTGCTCCTCAGCGCCCGCTCTTTCTCCCCGTCGCTCCACACGCCTGGGAGTCCCTTTCTTTCTCTCCACAAGCACGTGTGTTGACTTCGTCGCACATGTGCATCTGCACAAGCGTTGAGCTCAGCAGAGCGTGTCTCTTGACACTTGATGTGCGTTGGCTGTGTCTGCCTGCTCCAGTGAAGAGAGAAACGGGAAATCATCTTGGTAGAGGCAACAAAGCAAAAGCGAGGCAGGATTGACATCTGCTCAACAGAGACGGATTCCCTGCGCTGACACAGTTCACAGTTACACGAGAAGCAATCTGAGCGGTCCGTCGACCGGAGACGTGTTTCCCAAGAGGTCGTTTAGCGAGTGAACAGCAGTGTGCGCGACTTTCAGGAGTGTGCCTGGAAAGTGCCAGAATCACCAGGAGCATCTGTGCAAAAGCTGCTGCCTCTGTGACCGCATTGAGGCACGTTCGCGTGTCTGCGAGTATATAGACGGCTCTTTCGCGTTCACTCCGAGGGAAACGGTCCGCTATTGCTTCTGTGCGCACAGACGCGATTCCCTTGTCTCTTGCGAACACAGGGAACTCTGTGCATCCAAATCTACAGGCTAAGGACGCGTCTGCATATGTTTTGGTGAACAATCGAGTGTGCGTGTTCTGACAGCTGCCTCTATGCAGACGTCTCCACAGAGCCACTTCTGAATGCCCCGCAGCCCAGGACTGAATGGATACACTAACAAGTGCACCGGTGTGAGCAACCACATATGCAGAAGGACGTCTTTCATCTCACAGAAGCGCGAACGTCTTGGCGTTCAAGCACATGGCAGAAACAAGGTGTGAACAGATGAGCTGCTGCTATTTTCTCCGTTCGGCATGCTTCGTTGTAGCTCTCTTGCCGGTCGCCGGCTTAGCGGCTTGCTTTGCGCGACTAGCTCTGGGGAGAGAAGGAGATAGCGCCGGAAACCTCGCCTTTTGCCTTCTTCGGCGCTGGAACCTGGTTGCTGCGCCTTCTCTTTGTCCATGTGCACACACACGATTCCTCAGCGAAAACCATGCAGAAACCTTTCCACGAGCACCCAGGGATGTGCACCCAGCACCACGTGCACGCACACGCAGCTAGAGAAAAGCACCTACCTTTTCACACACTGATGCCTAAGCAAACGCGTGGCCACACACACGCACACATCCGCAAGCGCGCCTACTCCCATCTATTGAGGGAAAGACGGACGAGCTCTTTGGTTGCTCTTCACAGGCTTGTCCCTGATCTATAGCTGAGGGCAAACACTTGTGTGCTTGTGGGAGAGCCTGTGTCTTTCCTGGAAGCGTTTGGGAGTTTTGCTCAGACGCGTGTTTCCTCAAGTTCAAGAATCAAGATCTAGGATACCTGCAGACAGGTGCCTGTTTGTGTGGAGACAGTCTGTTTGAAACTGTGTTCCTCAGCGCCCGCTCTTTCTCCCCGTCGCTCCACACGCCTGGGAGTCCCTTTCTTTCTCTCCACAAGCACGTGTGTTGACTTCGTCGCACATGTGCATCTGCACAAGCGTTGAGCTCAGCAGAGCGTGTCTCTTGACACTTGATGTGCGTTGGCTGTGTCTGCCTGCTCCAGTGAAGAGAGAAACGGGAAATCATCTTGGTAGAGGCAACAAAGCAAAGGCGAGGCAGGATTGACATCTGCTCAACAGAGACGGATTCCCTGCGCTGACACAGTTCACAGTTACACGAGAAGCAATCTGAGCGGTCCGTCGACCGGAGACGTGTTTCCCAAGAGGTCGTTTAGCGAGTGAACAGCAGTGTGCGCGACTTTCAGGAGTGTGCCTGGAAAGTGCCAGAATCACCAGGAGCATCTGTGCAAAAGCTGCTGCCTCTGTGACCGCATTGAGGCACGTTCGCGTGTCTGCGAGTATATAGACGGCTCTTTCGCGTTCACTCCGAGGGAAACGGTCCGCTATTGCTTCTGTGCGCACAGACGCGATTCCCTTGTCTCTTGCGAACACAGGGAACTCTGTGCATCCAAATCTACAGGCTAAGGACGCGTCTGCATATGTTTTGGTGAACAATCGAGTGTGCGTGTTCTGACAGCTGCCTCTATGCAGACGTCTCCACAGAGCCACTTCTGAATGCCCCGCAGCCCAGGACTGAATGGATACACTAACAAGTGCACCGGTGTGAGCAACCACATATGCAGAAGGACGTCTTTCATCTCACAGAAGCGCGAACGTCTTGGCGTTCAAGCACATGGCAGAAACAAGGTGTGAACAGATGAGCTGCTGCTATTTTCTCCGTTCGGCATGCTTCGTTGTAGCTCTCTTGCCGGTCGCCGGCTTAGCGGCTTGCTTTGCGCGACTAGCTCTGGGGAGAGAAGGAGATAGCGCCGGAAACCTCGCCTTTTGCCTTCTTCGGCGCTGGAACCTGGTTGCTGCGCCTTCTCTTTGTCCATGTGCACACACACGATTCCTCAGCGAAAACCATGCAGAAACCTTTCCACGAGCACCCAGGGATGTGCACCCAGCACCACGTGCACGCACACGCAGCTAGAGAAAAGCACCTACCTTTTCACACACTGATGCCTAAGCAAACGCGTGGCCACACACACGCACACATCCGCAAGCGCGCCTACTCCCATCTATTGAGGGAAAGACGGACGAGCTCTTTGGTTGCTCTTCACAGGCTTGTCCCTGATCTATAGCTGAGGGCAAACACTTGTGTGCTTGTGGGAGAGCCTGTGTCTTTCCTGGAAGCGTTTGGGAGTTTTGCTCAGACGCGTGTTTCCTCAAGTTCAAGAATCAAGATCTAGGATACCTGCAGACAGGTGCCTGTTTGTGTGGAGACAGTCTGTTTGAAACTGTGTTCCTCAGCGCCCGCTCTTTCTCCCCGTCGCTCCACACGCCTGGGAGTCCCTTTCTTTCTCTCCACAAGCACGTGTGTTGACTTCGTCGCACATGTGCATCTGCACAAGCGTTGAGCTCAGCAGAGCGTGTCTCTTGACACTTGATGTGCGTTGGCTGTGTCTGCCTGCTCCAGTGAAGAGAGAAACGGGAAATCATCTTGGTAGAGGCAACAAAGCAAAGGCGAGGCAGGATTGACATCTGCTCAACAGAGACGGATTCCCTGCGCTGACACAGTTCACAGTTACACGAGAAGCAATCTGAGCGGTCCGTCGACCGGAGACGTGTTTCCCAAGAGGTCGTTTAGCGAGTGAACAGCAGTGTGCGCGACTTTCAGGAGTGTGCCTGGAAAGTGCCAGAATCACCAGGAGCATCTGTGCAAAAGCTGCTGCCTCTGTGACCGCATTGAGGCACGTTCGCGTGTCTGCGAGTATATAGACGGCTCTTTCGCGTTCACTCCGAGGGAAACGGTCCGCTATTGCTTCTGTGCGCACAGACGCGATTCCCTTGTCTCTTGCGAACACAGGGAACTCTGTGCATCCAAATCTACAGGCTAAGGACGCGTCTGCATATGTTTTGGTGAACAATCGAGTGTGCGTGTTCTGACAGCTGCCTCTATGCAGACGTCTCCACAGAGCCACTTCTGAATGCCCCGCAGCCCAGGACTGAATGGATACACTAACAAGTGCACCGGTGTGAGCAACCACATATGCAGAAGGACGTCTTTCATCTCACAGAAGCGCGAACGTCTTGGCGTTCAAGCACATGGCAGAAACAAGGTGTGAACAGATGAGCTGCTGCTATTTTCTCCGTTCGGCATGCTTCGTTGTAGCTCTCTTGCCGGTCGCCGGCTTAGCGGCTTGCTTTGCGCGACTAGCTCTGGGGAGAGAAGGAGATAGCGCCGGAAACCTCGCCTTTTGCCTTCTTCGGCGCTGGAACCTGGTTGCTGCGCCTTCTCTTTGTCCATGTGCACACACACGATTCCTCAGCGAAAACCATGCAGAAACCTTTCCACGAGCACCCAGGGATGTGCACCCAGCACCACGTGCACGCACACGCAGCTAGAGAAAAGCACCTACCTTTTCACACACTGATGCCTAAGCAAACGCGTGGCCACACACACGCACACATCCGCAAGCGCGCCTACTCCCATCTATTGAGGGAAAGACGGACGAGCTCTTTGGTTGCTCTTCACAGGCTTGTCCTGATCTATAGCTGAGGGCAAACACTTGTGTGCTTGTGGGAGAGCCTGTGTCTTTCCTGGAAGCGTTTGGGAGTTTTGCTCAGACGCGTGTTTCCTCAAGTTCAAGAATCAAGATCTAGGATACCTGCAGACAGGTGCCTGTTTGTGTGGAGACAGTCTGTTTGAAACTGTGTTCCTCAGCGCCCGCTCTTTCTCCCCGTCGCTCCACACGCCTGGGAGTCCCTTTCTTTCTCTCCACAAGCACGTGTGTTGACTTCGTCGCACATGTGCATCTGCACAAGCGTTGAGCCTCAGCAGAGCGTGTCTCTTGACACTTGATGTGCGTTGGCTGTGTCTGCCTGCTCCAGTGAAGAGAGAAACGGGAAATCATCTTGGTAGAGGCAACAAAGCAAAGGCGAGGCAGGATTGACATCTGCTCAACAGAGACGGATTCCCTGCGCTGACACAGTTCACAGTTACACGAGAAGCAATCTGAGCGGTCCGTCGACCGGAGACGTGTTTCCCAAGAGGTCGTTTAGCGAGTGAACAGCAGTGTGCGCGACTTTCAGGAGTGTGCCTGGAAAGTGCCAGAATCACCAGGAGCATCTGTGCAAAAGCTGCTGCCTCTGTGACCGCATTGAGGCACGTTCGCGTGTCTGCGAGTATATAGACGGCTCTTTCGCGTTCACTCCGAGGGAAACGGTCCGCTATTGCTTCTGTGCGCACAGACGCGATTCCCTTGTCTCTTGCGAACACAGGGAACTCTGTGCATCCAAATCTACAGGCTAAGGACGCGTCTGCATATGTTTTGGTGAACAATCGAGTGTGCGTGTTCTGACAGCTGCCTCTATGCAGACGTCTCCACAGAGCCACTTCTGAATGCCCCGCAGCCCAGGACTGAATGGATACACTAACAAGTGCACCGGTGTGAGCAACCACATATGCAGAAGGACGTCTTTCATCTCACAGAAGCGCGAACGTCTTGGCGTTCAAGCACATGGCAGAAACAAGGTAGTGAACAGATGAGCTGCTGCTATTTTCTCCGTTCGGCATGCTTCGTTGTAGCCTCTCTTGCCGGTCGCCGGCTTAGCGGCTTGCTTTTGCGCGACTAGCTCTGGGGTGAGAGAAGGAGATAGCGCCGGAAACCTCGCCTTTTGCCTTCTTCGGCGCTGGAACCTGGTTGCTGCGCCTTCTCTTTGTCCATGTGCACACACACGATTCCTCAGCGAAAACCATGCAGAAACCTTTCCACGAGCACCCCAGGGATGTGCACCCAGCACCACGTGCACGCACCCGCAGCTAGAGAAAAGCACCTACCTTTTCACACACTGATGCCTAAGCAAACGCGTGGCCACACACACGCACACATCCGCAAGCGCGCCTACTCCCATCTATTGAGGGAAAGACGGACGAGCTCTTTGGTTGCTCTTCACAGGCTTGTCCCTGATCTATAGCTGAGGGCAAACACTTGTGTGCTTGTGGGAGAGCCTGTGTCTTTCCTGGAAGCGTTTGGGAGTTTTGCTCAGACGCGTGTTTCCTCAAGTTCAAGAATCAAGATCTAGGATACCTGCAGACAGGTGCCTGTTTGTGTGGAGACAGGTCTGTTTGAAACTGTGTTCCTCAGCGCCCGCTCTTTCTCCCCGTCGCTCCACACGCCTGGGAGTCCCTTTCTTTCCTCTCCACAAGCACGTGTGTTGACTTCGTCGCACATGTGCATCTGCACAAGCGTTGAGCTCAGCAGAGCGTGTCTCTTGACACTTGATGTGCGTTGGCTGTGTCTGCCCTGCTCCAGTGAAGAGAGAAACGGGAAATCGTCTTGGTAGAGGCAACAAAGCAAAAGCGAGGCAGGATTGACATCTGCTCAACAGAGACGGGATTCCCTGCGCTGACACAGTTCACAGTTACACGAGAAGCAATCTGAGCGGTCCGTCGACCGGAGACGTGTTTCCCAAGAGGTCGTTTAGCGAGTGAGAACAGCAGTGTGCGCGACTTTCAGGAGTGTGCCTGGAAAGTGCCAGAATCACCAGGAGCATCTGTGCAAAAGCTGCTGCCTCTGTGACCGCATTGAGGCACGTTCGCGTGTCTGCGAGTATATAGACGGCTCTTTCGCGTTCACTCCGAGGGAAACGGTCCGCTATTGCTTCTGTGCGCACAGACGCGATTCCCTTGTCTCTTGCGAACACAGGGAACTCTGTGCATCCAAATCTACAGGCTAAGGACGGCGTCTGCATATGTTTTGGTGAACAATCGAGTGTGCGTGTTCTGACAGCTGCCTCTATGCAGACGTCTCCACAGAGCCACTTCTGAATGCCCCGCAGCCCAGGACTGAATGGATACACTAACAAGTGCACCGGTGTGAGCAACCACATATGCAGAAGGACGTCTTCATCTCACAGAAGCGCGAACGTCTTGGCGTTCAAGCACATGGCAGAAACAAGGTGTGAACAGATGAGCTGCTGCTATTTTTCTCCGTTCGGCATGCTTCGTTGTAGCTCTCTTGCCGGTCGCCGGCTTAGCGGCTTGCTTTGCGCGACTAGCTCTGGGGGAGAGAAGGAGATAGCGCCGGAAACCTCGCCTTTTGCCTTCTTCGGCGCTGGAACCTGGTTGCTGCGCCTTCTCTTTGTCCATGTGCACACACACGATTCCTCAGCGAAAACCATGCAGAAACCTTTCCACGAGCACCCAGGGATGTGCACCCAGCACCACGTGCACGCACACGCAGCTAGAGAAAAGCACCTACCTTTTCACACACTGATGCCTAAGCAAACGCGTGGCCACACACACGCACACATCCGCAAGCGCGCCTACTCCCATCTATTGAGGGAAAGACGGACGAGCTCTTTGGTTGCTCTTCACAGGCTTGTCCCTGATCTATAGCTGAGGGCAAACACTTGTGTGCTTGTGGGAGAGCCTGTGTCCTTTCCTGGAAGCGTTTGGGAGTTTTGCTCAGACGCGTGTTTCCTCAAGTTCAAGAATCAAGATCTAGGATACCTGCAGACAGGTGCCTGTTTGTGTGGAGACAGTCTGTTTGAAACTGTGTTCCTCAGCGCCCCGCTCTTTCTCCCCGTCGCTCCACACGCCTGGGAGTCCCTTTCTTTCCTCTCCACAAGCACGTGTGTTGACTTCGTCGCACATGTGCATCTGCACAAGCGTTGAGCTCAGCAGAGCGTGTCTCTTGACACTTGATGTGCGTTGGCTGTGTCTGCCTGCTCCAGTGAAGAGAGAAACGGGAAATCATCTTGGTAGAGGCAACAAAGCAAAGGCGAGGCAGGATTGACATCTGCTCAACAGAGACGGATTCCCTGCGCTGACACAGTTCACAGTTACACGAGAAGCAATCTGAGCGGTCCGTCGACCGGAGACGTGTTTCCCAAGAGGTCGTTTAGCGAAGTGAACAGCAGTGTGCGCGACTTTCAGGAGTGTGCCTGGAAAGTGCCAGAATCACCAGGAGCATCTGTGCAAAAGCTGCTGCCTCTGTGGACCGCATTGAGGCACGTTCGCGTGTCTGCGAGTATATAGACGGCTCTTTCGCGTTCACTCCGAGGGAAACGGTCCGCTATTGCTTCTGTGCGCACAGACGCGATTCCCTTGTCTCTTGCGAACACAGGGAACTCTGTGCATCCAAATCTACAGGGCTAAGGACGCGTCTGCATATGTTTTGGTGAACAATCGAGTGTGCGTGTTCTGACAGCTGCCTCTATGCAGACGTCTCCACAGAGCCACTTCTGAATGCCCCGCAGCCCAGGACTGAATGGATACACTAACAAGTGCACCGGTGTGAGCAACCACATATGCAGAAGGGACGTCTTTCATCTCACAGAAGCGCGAACGTCTTGGCGTTCAAGCACATGGCAGAAACAAGGTGTGAACAGATGAGCTGCTGCTATTTTCTCCGTTCGGCATGCTTCGTTGTAGCTCTCTTGCCGGTCGCCGGCTTAGCGCTTGCTTTGCGCGACTAGCTCTGGGGAGAGAAGGAGATAGCGCCGGAAACCTCGCCTTTTGCCTTCTTC
Organism: Patagioenas fasciata; assembly: GCF_037038585.1. NCBI lineage: Eukaryota > Metazoa > Chordata > Aves > Columbiformes > Columbidae > Patagioenas > Patagioenas fasciata. The sequence continues at coordinate 146,118 of NW_027288608.1, forward strand.
GGCGCTGGAACCTGGTTGCTGCGCCTTCTCTTTGTCCATGTGCACACACACGATTCCTCAGCGAAAACCATGCAGAAACCTTTCCACGAGCACCCAGGGATGTGCACCCAGCACCACGTGCACGCACACGCAGCTAGAGAAAAGCACCTACCTTTTCACACACTGATGCCTAAGCAAACGCTGTGGCCACACACACGCACACATCCGCAAGCGCGCCTACTCCCATCTACTGAGGGAAAGACGGACGAGCTCTTTGGTTGCTCTTCACAGGCTTGTCCTGATCTATAGCTGAGGGCAAACACTTGTGTGCTTGTGGGAGAGCCTGTGTCTTTCCTGGAAGCGTTTGGGAGTTTTGCTCAGACGCGTGTTTCCTCAAGTTCAAGAATCAAGATCTAGGATACCTGCAGACAGGTGCCTGTTTGTGTGGAGACAGTCTGTTTGAAACTGTGTTCCTCAGCGCCCGCTCTTTCTCCCCGTCGCTCCACACGCCTGGGAGTCCCTTTCTTTCTCTCCACAAGCACGTGTGTTGACTTCGTCGCACATGTGCATCTGCACAAGCGTTGAGCTCAGCAGAGCGTGTCTCTTGACACTTGATGTGCGTTGGCTGTGTCTGCCTGCTCCAGTGAAGAGAGAAACGGGAAATCATCTTGGTAGAGGCAACAAAGCAAAGGCGAGGCAGGATTGACATCTGCTCAACAGAGACGGATTCCCTGCGCTGACACAGTTCACAGTTACACGAGAAGCAATCTGAGCGGTCCGTCGACCGGAGACGTGTTTCCCAAGAGGTCGTTTAGCGAAGTGAACAGCAGTGTGCGCGACTTTCAGGAGTGTGCCTGGAAAGTGCCAGAATCACCAGGAGCATCTGTGCAAAAGCTGCTGCCTCTGTGACCGCATTGAGGCACGTTCGCGTGTCTGCGAGTATATAGACGGCTCTTTCGCGTTCACTCCGAGGGAAACGGTCCGCTATTGCTTCTGTGCGCACAGACGCGATTCCCTTGTCTCTTGCGAACACAGGGAACTCTGTGCATCCAAATCTACAGGCTAAGGACGCGTCTGCATATGTTTTGGTGAACAATCGAGTGTGCGTGTTCTGACAGCTGCCTCTATGCAGACGTCTCCACAGAGCCACTTCTGAATGCCCCGCAGCCCAGGACTGAATGGATACACTAACAAGTGCACCGGTGTGAGCAACCACATATGCAGAAGGACGTCTTTCATCTCACAGAAGCGCGAACGTCTTGGCGTTCAAGCACATGGCAGAAACAAGGTGTGAACAGATGAGCTGCTGCTATTTTCTCCGTTCGGCATGCTTCGTTGTAGCTCTCTTGCCGGTCGCCGGCTTAGCGGCTTGCTTTGCGCGACTAGCTCTGGGGAGAGAAGGAGATAGCGCCGGAAACCTCGCCTTTTGCCTTCTTCGGCGCTGGAACCTGGTTGCTGCGCCTTCTCTTTGTCCATGTGCACACACACGATTCCTCAGCGAAAACCATGCAGAAACCTTTCCACGAGCACCCAGGGATGTGCACCCAGCACCACGTGCACGCACACGCAGCTAGAGAAAAGCACCTACCTTTTCACACACTGATGCCTAAGCAAACGCGTGGCCACACACACGCACACATCCGCAAGCGCGCCTACTCCCATCTATTGAGGGAAAGACGGACGAGCTCTTTGGTTGCTCTTCACAGGCTTGTCCCTGATCTATAGCTGAGGGCAAACACTTGTGTGCTTGTGGGAGAGCCTGTGTCTTTCCTGGAAGCGTA